>NC_080178.1:23893965-24118811 GCF_950295315.1 Erinaceus europaeus
TCAGTTCTTCTGGTCCATGAACATGGAATATCTTTCCACTTCTTTGTAGCTTGTATCTTTTATATTTCCTAGAATGATGACTCACGTTTTTAGTATGCAAGTCTTTCACTTCTTTTGTTAGGCTTATTACTACATATTTGATTGTTTTTTTAATTTTTTGATATAGTAAATGGGATATTTTTATTATTTTAATTTCTTCTGCTGAACTTTTGCATATTTGCATAGAGGAATGCTACTTATTTTTGTATATTATTTTTTAAACTGCCACCTTATTATACTGCTTAATAATTTCCAGGATCTTTCTAAGACATGATCTCACTCACGGGCAGATCTTAAGAAACAAGAACAGAAAGGGGAGATAAAAAGTAAAACTTGGATTGGGTGTACTGCACCATGGCAAAGAATTCTGAGCAAGGAGGGTTGAGGGACACAGTCTTTCAGATCCTGGTACATGATGACAGAAATAAGCTAGGGATGAACCTTTTGCAGACACCTATTTTTGAGAGAGGGAAAATAATACCCATGTGCCAAAAACCATTCTGTAAACCATTAACCTCCCAATAATATATATATTTAAAACATGAGACTAATTTCAATAATAGAATGTTTTAAGCTACTATATATAACTCAGATACAAAAGTTAGTACTGGGGGCCTGGTGGTGACACACCTGCAGGAGGAACACTTCGTGAGTGGTGAGGCAAGTTTGCAGGTATTGATCTTTCTTTCTCCCTCTCTATCTCTCCTCCCCTTTCAATTTCTCTCTGTCCTATCAAATAAAAATTGAAAAAAAAGGGAAAATTGCTTCTGGGAGCCGTGGATTTGTAGTGCTGGGAACCAGAGATAACCCTGGTGGTAAAAACAAACAAACAAAAAGACTAATCCTTAATTTAAATATATACGTTGTACAATAATGGAATTGGTGTTTAGAGAGATAATATAAACTGGTGTTTAGACAGATAATATGAAATCAAAGAGATATCACTGTTTTCTAGTGAAACTTGATATGGATATCAAAATTGGATTTTTTTATAATTTCCACTAGTGTTATTTCTCCTGTTTTTTTTTTTTTTGGGGGGGGTCATTTAAAATGTCATATACATATGCCCGGCAAGATGATTGGTTAGATTTGGTCTGTGTGCCATGGATTTTCAAATCAAGGCAAATAGAAAAGTTAAGGTACACATCATTGAAGGAAGCAGTAAGCAGCAAAAGGCAGTAAAACATGTTTATTACATTGCCAAGTGGGAATTAAAGCGCTGAGCATCATTTGTCTTATATGGAATTTACTGAATTTTTCATCCAACAATTCTTATTCTTGGGAAGAATTTCCTATATATTTACCAAATTTAGATAATCACATCTAATTTCTAGAGTTAATTAATGGCATTATATTCTTCGTCTAGATGAACCTCAAGTTTGATCACTTGAGGTTTTTCTATGCTCCACGGTCACCCTAAACAAAATTGCTAGTTTAAATAATGATTTATAGCTTTTTTAGTGTAATTACTTTTCATATATAACTGATATTATAGATTAAGCTTCAGATCTTATATAAATGTACTACTTTCTTTTCACAAAAAAAAAATCCAATCTATTGATTGGATGTAAGAATCAATACCCAGTGTGACCACTCATTTGATTCCTTCATTTGAGAACAAGGTATTTTGCCTTATATTTGACTATAGATTGTGCTTCTATATTAAAATTGGGAGGCAATACCTTAATAAAATTTTTGAAGAAGTGAGTCAGTCAAGAGATAGCTAAGAGCTCTGAATTCTGGTGAGTGGAACAGGTCTGACATATTCACTATCAAGCCCCACCCACACACACACATACACCCCCACTGCCCCATGAATGGAATGAAATGAGTTATGGATTGAGAGGAGGTCATCCATGATAAGATCAGGAAGAGTTTGTCAATGATATGTAAGTTATATTTAGAAATATGTGTTGTCACATATAAGCAATGAAAGCATTTGATACTAATAATAGGAGTGGTTACTGACACATCACTCAATCACAGTTTTAAAGATTAACATTGTACTTGGTTTTTCTAACAGCCCATATAGGTAGAGAAGTTTCTGCTTCTATTACTTGGAGAGACTGAATCTCAGAAAAGTTTTCATAATCATGTAACTAATGACTGACAGAACTGAATTAGGAATCAAGTATCAAATGTCATATATCAAAGCATTGTCTTTAAAATGTCAGTTGATGAATACCAGATGACCTCATTCATCGGTGGAAATTAGGAAACAAGGACAGTAAAGGAAAACATAGGTGAAAGTTGGACTGAGTGTGGTGTATTACACCAAAGCAAAGGATTCTGGGAAAGGAAGAAAAGGGACAGGATGAAGGGATACTGAGATCTTGTTGTATCTACTAGACAACAATCACAGGAAGATGAGAAGTTGTACCTATGTGTTAAGAACTATACCGTAAACCATTAGTCCCTCAATAAATAAGCTGTTAAAATATAATAAAAGTTATTCATATGTTTTTTATAATCTCTCTTTCTGTTCACTTCCTTCTTTTTTCCTTCCTTATATGCACTAGTGGAACTTCTTCTACTTTTTAAGTACTTTAAATTCATTGATACTTTCCAGAATTTTGTATATGAGGTGCCATGAATAAATTGAATAAATTGTTTTTAGGGAGTCAGGCGGTAGCATAGCGGGTTAAGTGCAGGTGGCACAAAGCGCAAGGACCTGCATAAGGATCCTGGTTCAAGCCCCCGCCTCCCCACTTGCAGATGAGTCACTTCACAGGTGGTGAAGCAGGTCTGCAGCTGTCTGTCTTTCTCTCCCCGTCTTCCCCTCCTCTCTTCATTTCTCTTCGTCCTATCCAACAAAGATGACATCAATAACAACAACAAAAATAACTACAACAATAAAACAAGGGTGACAAAGGTGAAAAACAATAAAAACAAGGGTGATAAATAAATATTAAAAAATAAAAATAAATTTTATATGTGTACATATGGTCAGCATAATTACTTTGATATTCAGCTTTTCTCTTGAAAATCACAACAAAAAATTCCATTTTTTTTTTTGTTGCTTAGTAGTTTCCGTTGAATGTTTATATCACAACTGGTTTATGTGCTCACTTTCTGGACATTTGGGTTTGTTAGTTTGGATTTTGTCTTTAGCCATTACAAGTAGTTTTTATAAATATTTATATACAAATGTATGTTTGAGTATATATTGCCAAACTTTTTTTTATATTTATTTTCCTTTTTGTTGCCCTTGATGTTTAACATTGTTGTGGTTATTATTGTTGTTGTTACTGATGTCGTCCTTGTTGGATAAGACAGAAATGGAGAGAGGAGGGGAAGAAAGAGAGGGGGAAAGAAAGACAGACAGCTGCAGACTTGCTTCACCGCTTGTGAAATGACTCCACTAGGGTGGGAAGCTGGGGGCTCATTAAACTGGTCCTTGCACTTTGCACCACGTGCACTTAACCCACTGTGCCACTGACCGACTCCCGAATGCCAAACTTTTTTTTATTGGTATGTATTGCAGTATCCTCAGGAGTTTTTTGGCTATAATCTGAAACTAGCTCCCTACCCAGAAGACAAGATCAAAGAATAACATCAATCACGCCACAGTGGTGGCTGACTATATATTTTGAGGTATTCAAGAATAACAATACCTTATGAAAAACACTGCATTATTTGTTTTCTGTATATGATACCTGAATGAAATCATGTAGAACTTAAGTTTTCTCCATCTGTCTTATTTAACTCTACTGAATCATAGTGATTAGGAAATCTTTAAAAAAATCTAACACAATGTTGATAGGAATACACTGATAAGCAAATAATAATAGGGGGCCAGGCAGTGGCACACCTGGTTCATCTGATTCAAGTACCCAGGTCCCACCTGCATAAGGAAAGTTTCATGAGTGGTGAAGCAGTACAAAAGATGTCTCTGTCTCCTTATCCTCATATCCAAAAATACATCTTTATAAAGCAAATAAAAATTAAAGTATCTCACAAATCACTATACAACCCTTGGGCATATACCAAAGGACATGAAAATATTAATTTGAAGACACGTGTCCCTATGTTTATAACTATACTATAAATACATTAATAGCCAAGGCATAGAAACAAGCTAAATATCCATCAATAAACAACCAGATGAAAAAGGTCATAGGATATATATTCAATGGGATACTACTTTGCAATGAGAAAAGATAATTTTGTACCTCATTTTCGCTCTTAAATGAAAGGCTTTTTTATAGTAAGGAAACTGAAAAATGAAAATGCCTGTCTTGAAGGGTCTCAAGACAAGAGTTTATTGTACCTGTCTTTTAAATTATAGGGGTTTATATAGATATAACCAATTTAGTCAGATCTACTGTATATATGATGTTGATAACACATTTTATCTTTGGGGATATATCTATGGGCAGTTATTAAAAGCACTGTAGGCAGGTAAAAGTCACATTCCAATAATAAAGGAAAAAGCAGTAAGTTTCAAATCTTCCAGTCTGGTTCTCTAGTCATCAGGAAGTTACATTCTTTTGATTGCTTTCCCCAACAGTATATAAAAACTTCACAAATAGGAACCATCTGAAAATTTCTGGGACTGTCAATCTGTATCCTGACTTAGCACCAATATTCAAATCGATAGATGGGGTTTACGGTCAACAATATTTATACACCTTTCCCATATTTGGGAGTTACTCTCTTCCCTGATCCAGCTTTCTGGTCCTTTTTCTAGCCATGACATCATCTCCCCAGACAATAACTTAGGTCCATCTGCATATCAGATTTCAGGCTCAGGGAAAAAAAAACAAACAAACTAGTATAGCCACAGGTCCTTTGGAATATAACTAAAATATGCCTACTAGCTATCTACAAAATGGAGACCCTCCCCCCCAATTCTTCATCTGCACTATTCCAGTCTTTAGGTTCATGATTGCTCAACAATTTGTTTGGCTTTACATGTTAACTCTCTTTTCAGCCACCAGGTTCCAGATGCTAGAATGATGCCAAACAGACTTCTCTGGACAGACAACCCCACCAATGCCGGGCTAGCCTGAGGGTGCTTCTTCCTGAGCAAGTGCTCTCTGGGTTGGCGAGAACTCAACTGGAGCCAATCTAGGCTGCTGCGTGGGAAAGGGATCAGGAACTCATGCCGAGCTAACATCACAGGAGATAACACTCTGGAACTATCAGAGCCAGAAAGCAATTCCAAGTGTTTTTACTCAGAAAAGCAGCTTGTATATATACTAGCCAAGTAGGGTGTAAACAGGGTGTGACACAGAGAGGGTGGATCAAAAAAAGAGATTGGTGAAAATCAGGGTGTGACAAGGAGAGGGGGCGGAGCAGGTGAGAATTCTACCACTGAACCACCAATGCCCTGGAGGGAGGGTGGTGCTTAGTTAACAGTGGTTTATGTAAATAGACGGCAGCTTTAAGTGGGATCAAACCAGTTCCATGCAGGCATGCCGGTGCTTAGTTAAGCAGGATTAGAGACAGAAGCTTTAAGCAGGGGGAGCTGGCATACTACTCAACACACCAATGTGTCCTAGAGCTCTGCTTCTCCAGAGTCCTGCCCCACAAAGGAAAGTGAGAGTCAGGCTGGGAGTATGGATCAACCTGTCAACATCCATGTTCAGTGGGGAAGCAATTACAGAAGCCAGACCTTCCACCTTCTGCATCCCACAAGGACCTTGGGTCCATACTCCCAGAGGGTTAAAGAATAGGAAAACTATCAAGGGAGGGGATGGGATATGGAGTTCTGATGGTGGGAACTGTGTGGAGTTGTACCCCTCTTATCCTATGGTTTTATCAGTGTTTCCTTTTTATAAATGAATAAAAAAAATGACCTCTAAAAACAATAAATAAAAATATCTTAAAATAATAAAAATAAAAATAAATTTAAAAAAGTGTTCTTGGTCTATCTCAGCTCTCCTTCCCTGTGTCACAGATTCAGAACTATAAAAGAAATAAGAGAGGTTATCAGGCAACTCATCTCTTTTATTTTCTCTTAAAAATGTTAATCTTTGGGGTCTGGGAGGTGGCACACCCAGTTAAGTGCACACTGTACTATGCTAAAGGATGCCTGCATGGGCTGGGATATGGATTGACTTGTCAACACCCATTCTCAGCAGAGAAGCAGCTACAGAAGCCAGAACTTCTATCTTCTGCACCCCATAAACAACCTTGATCCATATTCCCAGCGGGAGAAAGGTGATAAAATGAGGCTAAGAGGACTTTTCACTCCAGCTCCATTAGCACCTAGAGAGAGAGAGAGAGATTGAGAGAAGGAAAAGGAGAGGAACATATGGAGGTAGCTAAGACGCTATGGGTGGCTTAGAGGGACATATGGAGATAGCTGTACTGTCGTGAATGGTCTGGAGGGGAAGAGAGGATTAAATCAGAAAAAGAAGGGGCAACTATGTACAAATGTGGACAGATAGTTATAGAGAAGATGGTTGGCCCATGTCTACAACCTTAGGAAATCTATGGTGGATTGCAATAGGGAGATTTGGGATGCATTGGATCAACCTTCTCGTGGTGCATCCCGTGAGTACCCATTCATTGGGGAAACTGACGATCCTTCCTAGCCGACTGAATCCACATGGATCCCAGTCACTTTCAAAGCCAGCAACAAGCAGCGCCTGACAGCTTTCAACCTGATGCTATTGACTGGCTACGGAAGAAGGGCAAACGCTAGAAGAAGAATGGGGAGATTGAAGATACAGAACTCTGGTGGTAGGAATGGTGTGGATTCAAACCCGTGTTTATATGTAATATAAAAATATAAAAAACATTTAAAAATTTAAAAAATGGATGCCAGCATGGCCCTAGGTTTGAACCCCTGCTCTCCACATGCAGGGGGAACACTTCATCCGTGGTGAAGAGGGTCTGTAGGTATGTTTCTTTCCCTCTATCTCCCGTCCTCTCTGAATTTCTCTCTGTCCTATCTAATAAAATATAAAATAAAATAAAAGGAAAAATGGTCACCAGAAGCAGTGGATTCTTACTTACTGCCCAGACCTAGCCCCATCGAATGGAGGCAAAAAAAATAAATAAATAAATCTAGGGGTTATCTTCCAGGTGGGAATACAATTCAATGGTTATGCAAAAGACTCTAATGCTTGAGGCTTGAAGTTCAATCCCAAGTATCACCATAAGCCAAGGATAAGCAATGTTCTGGAGTATCTATTTCTCTCTCTCATGAATATATATATATAGTAATTTTTGAAAAGTATATATTCCTCTATCAAGGTGGGATATGGAGTTCTGATGGTAAGAACTGTGAATTTTACCTCTCTTATCCTCTAGTCTTGATAATATTTGCATTTTATAAATAAAAAATAAAAAGTATATATTCATTTTTTTGAAAAAGAAAGACATATTTGTTCTCCCCCAGTCCCTGTCTACAGGGGTGAAGTTTCAGGAGCAGTGAAGCAAGTTTGTAGGTGTTTCTCTCTGTCCAGTGGAATAACATAAATACTAAAATTTTAAAAAAGACATATTTGTTCTTTCATTAATTTATTTCCAATTTTGTTAATTTATTTAAGCACTTATTTCTATCTTCAAGATAGAAATAATGTTTCAAAAGGGCTAAAAACAATGCTAAGAATGTGTGAATATAGGGGCTGGGTGGTGGCATGGCTGCTTGAGCTCACATGCTACAGTGCACACGGACCCAGGTTCAAGCCCCCGGTCCCCAGCTGCAGGGGGAAAGCTTAGTGAGTGGTAAAGCATTGTTGGAGGTGTCTGTCTCTCTCCCTCTCTATCTAGCCCTTCTCTCCCGATTTCTGGCTGGATCTAATAAATAAAGATATATATTTTTTTAAGACTGTGTGAGTACATAGCACAATGTTAAATCACTTTTTCTTATGTACATTTGATTTTTTTTTTCCTCAAGGGTTATTGCTGAGGCTCAGTACCTGCACTATAAGTCCACTTCTCCTGGTGGACGTTTTTTCCTTTTTATTTTATTATCTTTTTATTTGACAGGACAGAGAGAAATGGAGGAAACAGAGAAAGAGAAAGACACCTGAAGACCTGTTTGCTGCTTGGGAAGGGTCGCCCCTACAGGTGGGGAATGGGGGCTGCAACTTGGATCCTTGAACTGGTCCTTGCACTTAATACTATTTGCACTTAACTGGGAATGCCACTATCCAGCCCCCAACCATCTGAGTTTTCTCATTTATGTATTTTGAACATGATTTTTTTCCCCAGGCAACTTATAGGTAAGTAATAAAAATACTGCCTTCTCAGTTGCTCACTGATCCCTGTTATTCTTTTTATGGTTCTTCTTGACTCTTTAATAACATTTCTTCCTCAAGTGCATGTATGTAGGCATATAATGGTACCATTATCCAAGATATATCAGTAGGACAATCTAATATACATTTGCCAAAAAATTCAAGTTATGTTTAAATATTGTAGATATTTATTTGGAAAATTATGTCCAACATACATTTTGCTTATGAGGACTATGTTGTGAAAAGTACTTTATTTTTCTATTTAAAGATATTAGGATTTGAATGTCAGCTCTACAATCTGGCTGCCAATTTTAAAGAAATTCCCTTACCTCACTACAATTCAATTTCCATATCTATGAATTTCAGATAATAGCTCCTATTCAGTTTCTAATATTATATGAGAGAACCAGATACACAGCAGGTATTCAATGAATAATAGAATTTTGTAATATTGATTATACTGCACAAAGGGTTTATGATGTTGACTTTTATCAGTTAACTCTTAAAAAACTGAATTTCAATGCTATTGACAAGTTTTCTTTTGGATTATTGATGCTTTGGCTAAATTCTGTGTAAATATCAGCAAATGTGAAAGCAAAGGAAAAATGTAAGCAATTTCTATTTAACTCAGCAAATGTTAATCTTTGGTGTATAAACAATAAAGTAAACACTGTTCATTCCTTTGTTACTATTAACAATTGGGCTGAATTTTCCTTTGGGTAAAAAATGTATAGTAAGATCAAAATGTGATATATCAAGAGATTGTGATATATCAAGAGATTAAGCACTCTCTCTTACTATTGCTTATGGTTAACCTTTGAAAAATGACAGATTTTTAATAAATGATATAATTCCAGGGTTACTACATCTGAAAAAAATAGAATTAAATTCTAAATAATGTTAGGCAATAAGTTTTGCTAGTAATACACTGATGCATGTAATATTAAGTTTGGATTTCAGTGGCTGTCATAGAAAGACCTGCTATTGACATGATATAAGGACAACCACAATAGATATCATTTCACATATGTTTTAAATGAGGGTTTAAACATTAAAAAATATTTATTTATTTATTCCCTCTTGTTGCCCTTGTTTTATTGTTGTAATTATCATTGATGTTGTTGTTGTTGGATAGGACAGAGAAAAATGGAGAGAGAGGAAGGCAGAGAAGCTACTTCACCTACTCACCACCTGTGGAGCAGCTTCCCTGCAGGTGGGCAGCCAGGGGCTAGAAAATGTGACCCTTACTCAGATCCTTGCTCCCTGGCCATGTGCGCTTAACGCGCTGCACTACTGCCAACTCCCGAGTGTGCAAACATTTTTATGCTTTTAAAGAATTCAAGTGAATTTTATAGGTATCACTGATGGCATAGATACAAAACTGACAAGATAGACTGTTTGAAAGAGAAACACTATAGTTTGATCAAGTTTAATTTGCCTGGATAAGTACTGTAATTATAAATTATGTCATAGAACTCAAACAGATTTGCAGCTAGTGACTGGACAACAGGCAATGAGTGAATATTCAATGGGCATGCTTTAGTCAATCAATTAACATTTGATTAAAGTGATCTTTTACACCATAATCTCCATTCCATTGAAAATCAATACATTTTTGTTTCTTGTTTGGTTTAGACAAGACCAAGGAAGTAAATTTATTAATATTAATTCCTCAATCCACTAAAGTAAAACTAATAAAGAAATAAGCATGGTATCAAATCTAAATAAATAAAAAAGCTATATAATTGAATCACACTACCACACCTGCAGGGAGGAAGCTTCACAAGTAGTGAAAGTATTGCAGGTGTTTCTCCCCTCTTGATTTCTGTCTCTATCCAGAAAAAAAACAATAACAGATAAATGAATATATAAATTAAAAAATAAACTACACTGAAGAATACCTCCATAGGCCTATTCCCAGTAAAGTATGTCATAGGATAATTAATGGAAAAGTCAGAAAAAAAACCACTAAAACAGTATAAACACAAGAAGTGTTTAAGTTGATGGTGTTCTTCCTACAAATCATCTTAAGTTTAAGACAATTCACTTATTTTGTTTATTCTACCTATTATTATCCCTTGCCTATGTCCTCATTGAATTGTTCGCATTTCTCTGTATAGTTCTTTAAGAGATACAAATGTATATGCCATGTATGTTACAAGTATTTTCTAGTGTATCGCTTATCTTTTAAATTTGGACATGCATATAGTATACAGGCATTTGTATCTTAACTATCTAACTCACTGATACTAAGTATACATTCTGTAAACTATTATTAAAAGGCATCATACTAAACTGGTGCAACAGGAAGGAGGACTCTAACAGAGTATCAGTCTGTAAAAGTAGAAAATGCTTTGGTTTTATTTCGTGACTTTTCTGCTTCCAGATGTCTGGGTGCAAATCTATATCTACTATATTCTGGGCTCAGCTTCTGGGTTCCTCAGAGGATGAAAAAATAAACAGGCCTAGATAAAAATAAACAAGATAACAGGGGGAAAAAAAAAAAACTTAATAATAGGGAGTCGGGCGGTGGCGCAGCGGGTTAAGCGCATGTGTTGCAAAGCACAGGGACCGGCGTAAGGATCCCGATTCGAGCCCCTGGCTCCCCAACTGCAGGGGAGTCGCTTCACAGGCGGTGAAGCAGGTCTGCAGGTGTCTAGCTTTCTCTCCCCCTCTCTGTCTTCCCCTCCTCTCTCCATTTCTCTCTGTCCTATCCAACAATGACACCAACACCAACAATAACAATTATAACAAAAAAAAAAAAAAAAAAAACAAGGCCAACAAGAGGGAAAATAAATAAATAAAAAAATTAAAAAAAAGAAACTTAATAATAGCATGTATAATCCATATATATATGGAAAAAGATCTAAAAAAGCTGAATAACATTTGTTTCTATTTTTAAATAGTTTAACTGATGAGGTCTTTGACAAGAAAAAATAAAGATTAGTTTGAAAGGCTATAAAACATGGGTGGACTGCAGCAAGTAAAACATAGGACATGCATATATAAGGACCTGTGTTCAATCTTTGACAGCACATTTGCCAGAGTGCTTTTCTGGTTTCTTTTATGAATTAAGAAAATTAATCTTTTTTTTTTTTTGAGAGCATGAGAGGAAGAGATAGAGATATACAGAGATAAAGAAAAGATTACCTAGAACATGGTTCTACCACTAGAGAAGCGGGAAAGTGAGATAGGGACAAAGATTAAGCACACACATTATAGTTTGCAAGGACCCAGGATCAAGCCCCTGGTTCCCACCTGCAGGGGGACGTTTCATAAGGGGTGAAACAGTGCAGCAGGTGTCTCTCTCTCCCTCTCTCTCTCTCTCCTCTCTACTCAATTTCTCTCTGTCTCTATCCAGTAATAAACAAATATTTAATAAAATTATTTTAAAAAGAGAGATCAAGAAAAAGAGAGAGAGAGAGCATTTGTAGTCCTGCTTCACCACTTATTAAGCTTCCACCCAGCACATGGGAGGCAGAGGCAAGAGCCTACATCTTTGAAGTTTGGTAAAGAACTATGCACTTAGTTATGTCCAGCTCACCTGTCCTACCATACCCTCTCTGCTATTTTTAAGGGCACAGAAAAGCAAAAGCACAGATTTAAGTTTTACCTTTCCTACTGATTAAATCTCTCTAGGAGACAAACTCTCAAAAATCATCTCCATTATGCCTTCAGGGGACACCCTTATGAAATTAATCTTTTGTCAAAAAAAGGCTATGGTAACAGATTTCTTTTTTTTTCTTTAGCAAAACCAAGGACTTTCACATGCACAATTTTATCCTTCCCAGGCTGCATAGAGGCCTCTCAGAGACTCACACACAATATCCAAAGTTCGTCCACCTTCCCAACCCTTACACCCTGGTGCTGTGGCACCTCTCTATTTTATCTTATTTGGGGATTGAAATGGGTAAGGAATATGCCCTCTCAGTAAGCTATCTCTTCAGCAAAGGGTGAAACTTTTTTATTTCGTTATACATGTTTAAGGAAATAACTGCAATTTGATAACTGGTCATTAAGCTAAGATAATTCAGGATGTAATAGTAAAAATAAGTTAGAAAATATTCTGAGAAAATTTAAAGTAAGAATTATATCACAAATTATTAAATGAGTGAGAAATAAGTTAGTATTCCATATTTTAGAGAAAGGGAAGATAGACTCTCAAAGTAGGCAGGTAGGAGCAGGACATTTTTAAAAAGAAAAGAGAATAAAACAATATGAACATAACAGCTTCAAAATTTTTGTTCTTTGAAAAAAAATGAAAACATTGATATCAAACTTTGGCAAGAGTAAAAAAAGGAGACTCAAGTTATTAAAATGTGAAATGAAAGTGATAACATTACTTCTAGTCTTAGAAGAATGAAAAGAATTTTAAGAGAATAATATGAATAATTATATGCCATCATCTTGAGAACTTAAATGACATGGACAGATAATTAAAACAATCTATATAAACAAGTTGCCTCAAGAAGATATTAAACATGAATACACACAGACAATGAAGACACTCAGTAATAAGAAAATCCCAGCAAAATAAAATCCACAAATTAATTGACTATTAAATTCTACCATAACTAAAAGCATAATTGATAAGAATTCTTCTCAAATTCTCTCCAAAAGAGAAGCAAGAGAGAATTGCAGAAATGTAATCAGAAGGTAGAGAAGTCCATTTATAAGGTGAATTATATGGGGTTAAAGTACAAATGAGGATTGTAGCCAACGGTGCCTAACCATTAAACCAAACAAATTAAGAAGCATTGAAAATACATGATCATCATTTTTTTACACAATCAAGGAACATATGTGTTTTATAGGCATTCTCAATGATGCAGGTTCAACTGCAAGGAAGACAAAAATGAAAATAAACCAATGGACTACATCAAATTAGAAAGCTTCTAGGGTGCCGGGTGTTGATGCACCAGGTTAAGTGCACATAGTGCCAAGCTCAGGAACCACCCAAGGATCCCAGTTCCAGCCCCCAGATCCTCACCTGCAGGGGTTCACTTCACAAGCAGTGAAACAGGTCTGTAGGCATTTATCTTTTCTTCCCCTTTCTATCTTCCTCTCCTCTCTCAATTTCTGTCTGTCCTATCCAACAACAATAGCAACAACAAATATGGGAAGAAAAAAAAAAGTCAACAGAACAGTGGATTCATAGTGCAGGAACTGAGCCCCAGAAGTAACCCTGGAGGCAAAAAAGAAAAGAAAGCTTCTAAATTGCAAAAAAAAAAACACCACCCAAATGAAGAGACTCCTTACAGACTGGGAGAGATCCTTACATACTATATACATCAGACAAAAGGCTAATAACCAAAACATATCGTTTATCAAACGCAGCAACAACTACAAAAAATAACCCAATTCAAAAGTGAGGAAAGGAAATGAACCGAATATTTACCAAAGAGGAGACCCAAAAGGCCAAAATTTGCTAGTTTAATAGATTAATTTTAATTTCTTCACCCTAGTAGAAAATGCTTCACTGGAGATTGCACTGAAGACCCAGAGCAGCACATTTCACTGTGGCACAGAGAACAATGGTAGTTCTAATCATTTTGTTCTTTTAACTTTGTTAATTTCTTAGAGAAAGAAACTGAGATGGAAAAGGGAGATAGAGCACTGCTTCACCACTCATGAAGCTTCCCCATTTCCACCAGCAGGTCGGGACTGGGGGATTCAGCCAGGGACTTTAAGCATTATGATTTGAGTGCTTTACTGGTTCTAATCAATACTATCCTATCAAACTTGAATTTTAAGCCGGGACTAGTTGACTGAGTCAGGACTTCAGGGCAACCTCATGTAACAATTTTAAAAGTTACCTACGTAATGGGAATATAAGCTAGTTTTACAGTGGTGATCATACTGCAATATATACATACATCAGATTAATACTTTAAACTCACATAATGTTCTGTGTCAGTTATATTTTGGTTTTGTTTTAATGTTGCTTACTTAAGAGCACTCTATATAAAACCTTGGTATTTGAAACCTTTAAGAAAACCATTTGAACAATCTATTACAAAGTGAATTACTGACAATTCCAATCCAAAATCAGCACAATGCATATAATTCTAATTCAGATACACTTTAGTGTCCTTCAGCTGTCTGAAAATAGCCACTACAAATGACTGCTTTGTGTGTAATTCTAGTTTTATTATCTAGACGTATTAAAGAATTTCAGATTTACATATTGAAGCTTCAGCCTCAGGCTGCAGTGACTTATTGCTATGTCATGGCTCATATCCTCTCTTTAATACTCTGTTTCCTAGAGATACAAACGATCAAGTCACAAACTGTATGTCACTGCTGTCACTATTCAAGGGATTCAGAATCCAGGGGTCAAGATTATTCCTCAAGGACTTCTGCTAAAAGTAGAATCTCTTGCCATTGTGAAACTATCTCATTATTAAAATACCTTTATAAATCATAGGTTTATTCAATTGAACCTCATTCAGCAAGAGTTGAAAGTAAGTGAGTGAGGACTTTCCGAGCCTGCATGTTGGGAAATCTACAGAATGACAGATTTTGAAAAAAAATTATCTTACACATGCATGTTTTTATCAATGAATGAAATACTATACTTTTCTAAAAGTATACTTCAATTTTCAGATAGTTTACTGTTCTTTTGTTCTGGGAAGCAAAAGATGATGTGTTTATGTGTGTTCATGGTGTGATGTTTACAGAAGGAAAACTATGACAATTCTCATGAAAATGAAAGTCAGAAATGCAGGGGAAAATGAGCTCTGACCATGAATATTTGGGGGGTATGTATATAATAAAGATTTAAAACACATAATAAAAAAGCAAAAGCTGGGTGTTGACTCACTCAGTAGAATATACAATACTCAAGGACTTGGGTTCAAGCCCCCATATCCACTGCTGGAGTGGAGGAGTGGTGGAGCAACATTGCAGGTGACTCTACTTCATTCTCTCTTTCTTTCTCTCTGTCATCAAAGGCAAACCGAAAGAATGCCCTCTATGAACAGTAGAGTCATGCAGGTGCCAAGCTCCAATCAGTAACTACTATGGTAGCAAAAAATTAACTAAATAAAAGATGGGGACAGGTGGTGACACATCTGGTTAAGTGCACACATTAGAGTGTGCAGAGACCTGAGTTCAAGTCCCTGATCCCCACCTGCAGGGGAAAAGATTCATAAGGGTGGAGCAGTGCTGCAGATGTCTCTCTATATTTTTACCTCTCTATCTCTTCCTCTCCCCTATCAATTTTTGTCTGTCTCTATTTAATAATAAAAAAATTTAAAAAGATTTTAAAAAGAATTAAAATAAAAGACAAGTCTGTTCTATTACAGTAAAACAATCTTGAAGTAGTTACATGTAAAAGGAATGGATAAGTACACAGTGATAGACAGGTGATAAGAAAAGCTGAAGACAGTATCCCCCAAATTTTTAAAATGTATTCTGTCACCAGTTGCAGATACTACCATGATATCAAACTGACTTCCCTGGCCAAGCAATCTTACCAATGTACCCTGGAATCCCAGACCTCCCACTTTCTGTACCTGACAAATCTTTGGTCCATGCTCAAACTGGTATAAATACTAGGGAACCTACCAACGGAGGAAACAGAATTTGGAACTCTGGTGGTAAGAACTGTATGGAATTGTACCCCCTCTTAACCCACAATCATGTTGTTTATTAGTAAATCACGAATTAAAAAATAACTTCCACCAAAGATTGTTCACATGAATGTAAATTTGTTCTTTTCTCCTACTAATCTAGCTCATGTTAATTTAAACAACCCAGAATGGTGGTGGTGTGTGTGTTTTTTTCTCTTACACTATACTGCACAGAGAAGGTGGGTTACTGAAGGAAGATTTTGTCTGTATCTATTTGTAAAAACAAAATTCATTTCATTATCCAGTGACCCCTTTCCCCAAGCCAATGTAATAAGCAGTTGATCAAATTCATATAGTGAGTAATACAGGTGGATCAAGAAATACATAGTTGAGGGGGCTGCCAGAAGATGGCGGACTGAGAAGCCGCTAGCAGCGTGAGCTCTGATCACATCCTTTGGAAATGGTAGGATTTTCTGCCTTTAGCAGGCCAGTCAATAAGGGGCCCTATCGGTGACACCAAGGAGATGACTATAACTTAATTTGGGTTAAGAATTAGAGTAAAGGTGGCACGAACTAGGGGGCGGCTGCTAGAGACTTCCCAGGCGGCTCCGGGTAAGGCAGGTAGGCTGGGCATAGTCCTCCGCCCGGGAAGGCGGCTCCTCCACCGGTTGCAGAGCGCTGCTGGGCGGCCAGCAGAGGACCCGGAGGGAGCTTATAGCTCGGGGGCTTTCTCTTGGGGGTCTCCAGGGACCACCGCGACCCTGAGGGCGGATCCAAAGACTTCTTGAGTATAGCTCTCATTGGATCAAAGGACTTGGAGCTAGTTTTCATTTTCGAGAAATCCTTTAAAAAAAGTCTGGAGGGGGTGTTTCCTGGAAGATGGCGGACTAGAAGCTGCTAGCTGCTGAGCTCTGAACACATCTCCTGGAAACAATAGGATTTTCTGCCTTTAGCAGGCCAGCCAATAAGGGGTCCTTAGACACCAAGGAGGTGACTATAACTTAATTTGGGTTAAGAATTAGAGTAGGGGGAAAAAAGCGGAAAAAATTCTTTTTTCTTCCTTTTAATTTTCAAGCATACCTCCTACCTGCCCCCCCCCCCATAAGCAGTCCCTGGGGATCAGCTCCTAGAAGGATACCCCACACCACCAAAGAGGGTGCTTTTTTGAATTCACTGATACACATTTGGGAATTTCCTTTCACTGCTCTTTAATTACAACTCTTTTACTTATCTTCTCCCTTTTCTCTCTCTTGTCTCTCTCTTTTTTTTTTAATCTTGTCATACACTTCTTCCTTCTTCTTCGCCTTTCTGAATTTGTGAATTATTTTGGGGAAGAAATCTGACTCAGAGTGGACTCTCAATGTGTGTATCTCTTCTCTAGTTCCCTTTGCCCTCTTGTTACCCCTAGAATATACAGTGGATAGTAGATTTGCATAACTGTCTATCCTTGCTATCCTATCTTTCTTTTCTCTTTCTTCACTGGGATTTGGTTACTATTATTTCACGGACAGGAGAAATTATTTGGCTAACTGGTAACGATTAAACTACTTCAATACTTACTTCAGTTGCTACTGTATAATTCCTGAGGTTGGTGAGTGCAATTTGTCATAAAGGTATTTAGTACAGTGTTACTTGTACTCAAGACACAACAACTGAGGAACAACAGAGCATAAAAAAAGAGAGAAACACATAAATAAAAAAAATGGGTAGATTAAAAACAAATAAAACTGCTACCCCAATGAATGAAGACAAGAGCCCAGAAGAAACTACAAATCAGCCAGAAGTAACCATGGATAAGAAAAGTATGCAAGCAATAATAAACTTATTAATCACAGAAATGAAAACAACATTGGAGGAAAGGAATGGCAGTATTAGGGAAACAACAGTTGAGACCCCCAAGGAAAATACTGATTATCTTGAGGCAATCAGAGAACTGAAAGCTGAAATAGCTGTAATGAAGAAAGAAGCTGAGGGAAGGGAAAGCAGACTAACAGAAGCAGAAAACAGAATTAGTCAGACAGAGGATGAGTTAGAGAAAACAAAGAAAGAGGTGAAAGAGCTTAAAAAGAGATTGAGAGACACTGAAAACAACAACAGAGACATATGGGATGATCTCAATAGAAGTAACATTCGTATAATTGGCCTGCCAGAGGAAGAAAGAGAGGAAGGGGAAGCAAACATTCTAGAGGAAATAATAGAAGAAAACTTCCCAGACCTGAATAACAGAAAGGATATCAAGATTCAAGAGGTCCAGAGAGTACCAAATAGAATCAACCCAGACCTGAAGACACCAAGACACATCATAGTCACAATGAGAAGAAGTAAGGATAAAGAAAGGATCCTAAAGGCTGCAAGAGAGAAACAAAAAGTCACATACAAGGGAAAACCCATAAGATTATCTGCAGACTTCTCCACTCAAACTCTAAAAGCCAGAAGGGAGTGGCAAGATATCTATCGAGCCCTGAATGAAAAAGGGTTTCAACCAAGGATAATATATCCTGCTAAACTTTCATTCAAACTAGATGGGGGGATCAAAACCTTCTTTGACAAACAACACTTAAAGGAGGCAACCATCACCAAGCTGGCCCTGAAAGAGGTACTAAAAGACCTCTTATAAACAAGAACATCACTATAATACTTGCAATATATCAGAGCAATTTTTTTTAGAACAATGGCACTACAATACATTAAATCCATAATATCAATAAATGTCAATGGCTTAAACTCACCCTTCAAAAGGCACAGGGTTGGGGGATGGATCAGAAAACATAGCCCAACCATATGCTGCTTGCAAGAATCCCATCTGTCGCAACAAGATAAACACAAACTTAAAGTGAAAGGATGGAAAACTATCATACAGGCTAGCGGACCACAAAAAAGGGCAGGAACAGCCATTCTCATCTCAGACACGATAGATTTTAAATTAAATAAAGTAATAAAAGATAGGCAATGACATTACATAATGATTAGAGGATCAATCAGCCAAGAAGACTTAACAATTATTAACATCTATGCACCCAACGAGGGACCATTTAAATACATTAAGCATGTACTGAAAGAATTTCAAAAATACATCAATAGTAATACAATAATAGTGGGAGACTTCAATACCCCACTCTCACACTTAGATAGATCAACAAAGCAGAGAACCAATAAAGATATAAGAGAATTGAATGAAGAGATTGACAGACTAGTCCTCTTGGACATTTTCAGACTCCTCCACCCCCCAAAACTGGAATACACCTTCTTTTCAAATCCACATAAAACATACTCAAGGATAGACCACATGTTAGGCCACAAAGACAGCATCAATAAATTCAAGAGCATTGAAATCATCCCAAATATCTTCTCAGACGACAGTGGAGTAAAACTAATATTTAACAACAAACAGAAAATTATTAAAAGACACAGAATTTGGAAACTAAACAACAAGCTCCTTAAGATCCACTGGGTTAGAGACTCACTCAAGTAGGAAATTCAAATGTTCCTGGAAACAAATGAAAATGAAGACACAACCTATCAAAATATTTGGGACAGAGCTAAAGCAGTACTGAGAGGGAAACTTATAGCCATACAATCACATATTAAACACCAAGAAGAAGCTCAAATGAACGACCTTACTGCACACCTCAAGGACTTAGAGGAAGAGGAACAAAGGAACCCTAAAGCAACCAGAAGAACAGAAATCACTAAAGTTAGAGCAGAAAAAAACATCGAAAATAAGAGACCATACAAAATATCAATGAAGCCAAATGTTGGTTCTTTGAAAGATTAAACAAAATTGACAAATCCCTAGCCAGACTCACCAAACAAAAAAGAGAGAAGACTCAAATTAATAGAATTGTAAACGATGGAGGAGAGATCACAACTGACACCACAGAAATCCAGAGAATCCTGCGAAACTTCTATAAAGAACTATATGCCACCAAGCTAGAGAATCTGGAAGAAATGGAACAATTCCTAGAAACCTATGCACTTCCAAAACTGAACCAAGAAGAACTACAAACTCTAAATGCACCAATCACAGACAAAGAAATTGAAACTGTTATTAAGAATCTCCCCAACAACAAAAGTCCTGGACCAGATGGCTTCACAAACGAATAGTACAAGACTTTCAGGAAACAGTTAATACCCATACTTCTTGAGCTATTCCATAAGATTGAAGAAACCGGAATACTCCCTTCCACCTTTTCTGAAGCCAACATCACCCTGATACCAAAAGCTGATAGGGACAGAACAAAAAAGGAAAACTACAGACCAATATCTCTGATGAACATAGATGCCAAAATATTAAACAAGATCTTGGCCAACCGGATACAGCAACACATCAAAAAGATTGTTCATCATGACCAAGTGGAATTCATCCCAGGAATGCAAAGTTGGTTCAACATCCGTAAGTCAATCAATGTCATTCACTACATCAATAAAAGCAAAGCCAAAAACCACATGATTATCTCAAAAGATGCAGAGAAAGCCTTTGACAAAAATCAACACCCATACATGCTCAAAACTCTACAAAAAATGGGAATAGATGGGAAATTCCTCAAGATAGTGTAGTCCATATATAGCAAACCTACAGCCAACATCATACTCAATGGACAGAAGCTGAAAGTATTCCCCCTCAGATCGGGGACTAGACAGGGCTGTCCACTGTCACTGTTACTCTTCAACATAGTATTGGAAGTTCTTACCATAGCAATCAGGCAAGAGAAAGAAATCAAAGGAATACAGATTGGAAGGGAAGAAGTCAAGCTCTCACTATTTGGAGATGATATGATAGTATACATAGAAAGACCCAAAGAATCCAGTAGAAAATTACTGGAAGTTATTAGGCAATATAGCAAGGTATCAGGCTACAAAAATCAATGTACAAAAATCAGTGGTATTTCTTTATGCAAACACTAAATCTGAAGAAGAAGACATCCAGAAATCACTCCCATTTAAGGTTTCAGCAAAATCAATCAAATACCTAGGAATAAAGTTGACCAGAGAAGTGAAAGACTTGTATGCTGAAAACTAGGAGTCACTACTCAAAGAAATAGAAACTGATACCAATAAATGGAAAGATATCCCATGCTCATGGATTGGAAGAATAAACATCATCAAAATGAATATTCTCCCCAGAACCATATACAAATTTAATGCAATACCCATCAAAATTCCACCAAGCTTCTTTAAGAGAATAGAACAAACACTACAATCATTTATCTGGAACCTGAAAACACCTAGAATTGCCAAAACCATCTTAAGGAAAAGAAACAGAAATGGAGGCATCACACTCCCAGACCTTAAACTATATTATAAAGCCATCATCATCAAAACAGCATGGTACTGGAACAAAAATAGGCACACAGACCAGTGGAACAGAATTGAAAGCCCAGAAGTAAATCCCAACACCTATGGGCATCTAATCTTTGATAAGGGGGCCCAAAGGATTAAATGGAAAAAGGAGGCTCTCTTCAATAAATGGTGCTGGGAAAACTGGGTTGAAACATGCAGAAGAATGAAATTGAACCACTTTATCTCACCAGAAACAAAAATCAACTCCAAATGGATCAAAGACCTAGATGTCAGACCAGAAACAATCAAATACTTAGAGGAAAACATTGGTAAAACACTTTCCCACATACACCTCAAGGACATCTTTGATGAATCAAACCCAATTGCAAGGAAGACTAAAGCAGAAACAAACCAATGGGACTACAAAACACAATCTGAATCTTTTTAATATATAGGCTGTGTATTTGATATGCGGACTCTCTCAAAAGCCTAGACCAAGTAGATTAGAAGCAACCAATAGCACAGCTATATACAAGATACTGGATACTGTCCAGCAAACCATAACAAAAGGACTTTTCAATGTTAACCCAACTACCAAATAATGTGATGATAACATTAACTCTTGATTGTCTTTTTGAACCCTAAGACAGCAGGAACCTCACATCTCCACTATAGAGCCCCTACTTCCCCCAGTCCTGGAACCCTTGGACAGGGCCCACTTTCCCGTATGCGTCTCCCAATCCAAACCAAATAATATTGCATCTGCCGATCACAACCTAACCAATGCAACGATTGCCACCTCAACATGCGTCACCTAAGACTGTGTCCAGAGACTTCACATGTGGAATGACAACCCTTCGGTTTCATTACTCGGGTGAGACCTTTCCTTTTATAGTACACTCTAATTTCATCTCAGGTAGTTCACTTTCTAACAAAGTCCCATAATCTAGATATACACCAGTTCCTGTGAGAGAGAGCTTATGTTCACAAGTATCTATAAACTACTGCAAAATATATACCGGAAAGCAGAAGTACATTAGAGTTTGCAGTGAGTACCTCCCTAACACTTCCTCTCCACTATTCCAAGCTTGGGATCCATGATTGCTCAACAAATTGTTTGGCTTTGTATGTTAACTCTCTTTTCAATCACCAGGTTCCAGATGCCACCAGGATGCTGGCCAGGTTTCCCTAGGTTGAAGACCCCACCAATGTGTCCTGGAGCTCTGCTTCCCCAGAGACACACCTTACTAGGGAAAGAGAGAGGCAGACTGGGAGTATGTACCAACCAGTCAACGCCCATGTTCAGCGGGGAAGCAATTACAGAAGCCAGACCTTCTACCTTCTGCAACCCTCAATGACCCTGGGTCCATGATGCTCCCAGAGGGCTAGAGAATGGGAAAGCTATCATGGGAGGGGGTGGTTATGGAGATTGGGTGGTGGGAACTGTGTGGAGTTGTACCCCTCCTACCTTATGTTTTTGTTCATTAATCCTTTCTTAAATAAAAAATTAAAAAAAAAGAAATACGTAGTTGAGATGAAAGTTTTCAAATTATTTTCATTCAGGACTTAGAACAAATGACTGAGTATCTTAAAAGCTTTGGTTAGAGAAGCTACTTTCTCCCATACTATGCTTAACAAATAGATTATGAGAGAAAAGAAGGAAAATAGATTAGATGGAAGCCAGCAATGACAGAAAAATAACTCCCCCCCAAAAAATGAAATTCCTTGTTTCAGCTCATCTCTGTATCACAAATTTTAAATACATTGTTCTTTTGCACTAAAGGATTGTAAAGAAAATTCTATTTGTTCCTTCATGTTCTGTTCCTCCCCCTATAACAGACATCATTAGTATGTATGATTGTTGGTTTTAATGAGTCTATGAGTCACTTCTGTTTCCTCCACAACATCTTATGAGGAAAAAGTAATTTGTCAGCTCTGCTTAGAACACAGTTTTTTATGCCACCATAGTTTGGGGGTTTAGGCAAGAAGTAATTAGTGTTTTACATTAAGTAATGATAAATAATGAAGTATGCTTTGATCATTTTTCTTTGGGAATGTATTTCACAAGGGCATTTCATTTTTAAATTAAAGAAAGACTAAGTAAAACATAGTTGGATACTACTACGACTACTTTATTAGTTATTTAAAAGATTTTACAAGTAAAATTCTATACCACATCCATTACCAAAGTTCTGTGAATCCACCCACCCAAATATAATCACCACAGTTCTCCCAAGGTTATAGAGATGGGTTGACTTCATTTTCTCTGTATTGAAAGTTCATGTGTTTCAACTGTTTATATTCATATGAAAAGAGCCACCCAACAGTTGTCTTTCAGTCCTTATTTCATTAAATATAATCATTTCTAGTTCCATCCATTTTATCCCAAAGGACACAATGCCATCAGTTTTAATTGCAGAGTAGTATTCCACGGAGCATATATTCAAAAACATCTTTAGCCAGTCATCTGTCCATAGACATTTAGGTGTTTTCCTTATTGGCTACTATGGATAATGTAGCTATTAACATAGGGATACACAGATCCCTTTGAATTAAATATCCCTCTGTCCTTTGGAAAAATATCTAATACCAAGACAAGACTGTTGAATCATAAGATATTTCCATCTCTTTTTGTTATTTAAGTATTCTTCATACTGTTCTACATGTGACTGTCCATTATGGCACTACTGGTAAGTGACGAATATGTTTCAGTGACCATAATAAATCCTTCAGTAGTATTAACAATAGTTCTAGGCAATAGGGCTTGGGGTATATATATCCCCTATTAGGCTTGGTTTCTGAGCAATAACTCTACTGCTCCTGTTGGCCATTACCCCCTATTTTTCTTTTTCTCTTTTACAATGCAAACAGAGAAAATGAGGGGAAGTAGAAGAAAGAAGGAAAGAAAGAGAGATAGAGAGAGAGAGAAAGGAAGAAAGGAAGAAAGGAAGAAAGGAAGAAAGAAAGAAAGAAAGAAAGAAAGAAAGAAAGAAAGAAAGACATAAACAGCATTGCTCTACAGCTCCTGGTAGTGATTTGACTCCTGCAGAGAGAGTCCTGCAGAGAGAGAGAGAGAAAGGAAGAAAGGAAGAAAGGAAGAAAGAAAGAAAGAAAGAAAGAAAGAAAGAAAGAAAGAAAGGAATAAACAGCATTGCTCTACAGCTCCTGGTAGGTAGTGATTTGACTCCTGCACCCATTTGCAGTTGGAAGCTTCAGAAGTGGTGGATCAGTACTTGTAGGTGTCTTTCTTGCCTCTACCTCTCTTTTTCCCTTTCTATCTCTCTTTCTATTTATATTTCTATTATAAAAATGAAAAAAAAAGCCACCAGGAGTGATAGAGTCATACAGTGACTGAGTAATATGTGTGGTCTACTGGGTGGACCACCACCTCACCTACATACATACATTATTACTGAGAAGGAAACCAAGATGTTTACAACATGCTCAAGATTACTGAACAGTTCACTGACAGTAATTCATAGCTAGCTGCTTTGAAACAAGAAGCCTATTGTTTTTAACAGTTATACTTACACTGCCTCTCCCCGTCAAATATAAAGTCCAATATTCAGTGACTGGCTGCCCTTTGCTGGTAAAGTTGTATTGCAATGACCTCATTGTGTAGCACTTGTGCAGAGTACTTTCTCATTAATTAAGGAAAATTCCCTTTTGGCAAGAGCCGTCTCCATTGTAATGAAAGCACAGCACTGTTTTCCAATTTAATCTGGATGCTTTCAGCTCTAATGGCAAAGAAGGTGGCAGCTCTGAGTCATTACTTATTGCCATACTCAGTCATTGGAACGATCATCAAACTTGGAGGGCCACATTTTTCACTCCAGGCTGCCAGAGCAAAAATAGTATTTCCTTTTACTTTCAACCTGACTCCATTGACTTCAAAATAGTGGCTACAACTTGGAATCTAGTAAAGTGGTGATGGTGGTCTGTATGATATTATTTTACCACTTCAAAAGCCTAACTGGAGTTGTCCAATTCCCTATACTATGGTTTTACAAACTAATGAAGACATCAGATACCCCTGATTTTGATAAAGATTATATGGGTTCAGTGTGGTAGCAGTAAAATTTAGTCCCAAACACTCACATTCTTACTTTCAAGTATATCCATCTCATATGGTAATTACTTGTCACCTACAAGTGTCAGTAGGAAATGAGCATATTATAATAGGGGGTGACAGTATCGTACACTCTGTAGGACATACGTTATTATATGCAAGGGCTGAGGTTCCAGTCCCTGCTCCCCACTTTGTTGGCCTGCTTCTAATTCTGTTTCTAAGACCCCTTCTGATTTGATCATCACATTAAGTTCATTGCTTAACGCTGTGGTCTACTTAAATAATCATTGTTTTGTTTGAGACCCACACTGGTTTAATCCCCGCTGGTTCGCGCACTTTTTCCTTCTCCCAATGCCCTATTCTACGTACTTCCTCTTCCTGACACTTCCACCTCAAGAGATATAAAGGACAGGATTTTCTAGTGAATAGAGATTAGATTGATTTCACTGCATTCTCACTCATCGATAAAGATTGAACTGCGCTCTGAGCTCAGCCATGAGTCTCTGGTTGTCTCCCACCTGCGAAGCTAGCACATCATCTGGCGCCCAAACAGGGACCGGCACCACTTGTAGGTGGAAGCTTCAGAAGTGGAGGTGGATCAGTAATTGTAGGAGTCTCTCATCTCTCCCTCTCTTTTCCCCCTTTATATTCCTCTCTGTTTCCATTTCTATTATAAAAAAAAAGAAAAATTAAAAAGCTACTAGGAGTGGTCAGGAGTCATATAGCCACTAAAGCTCTAACAATTATCCCAGTGGAGGAAGAATGGAAGAAAAAAAGGGGAGGGGGAAATGGGGAAGGGGTATGGGCAGAGGGAGAGGAGAAGAATGATAATGTCCCTTGCTAAAGTCAATTTATTAATATGTTGCTGTGGCTAAGTTGCTGGGCTGTTGAATTTCTTTCTTGCAAAACATTTAAACAGTAACATCTCATTTCCCTTTGTCCATTTGTAAATAAACCTAGAAGGGGATGCTTACATTACTTCATTTTGTGGTTAATTATCTAATATGCTACAGGTATCCTTTACAACAATTCAATAAGGCAGATACCAATATTATTATCTCTGAATAAGGGAAAAGACTAAAACATGGAGAATCGTATGTAGTATATAAACTAATTACGATTAATACACATTGAGATTAACACCCAGCTGTCTGAATGTCAGTGTAGAACCTCCTTCATTTAATTCATTCCTTCACTCCTGCTTTCTGCTTTATTTAGTTTATTGCAGTAATACTCATTTTTGATACTTCTTTTTTTTTTTTTTTTTTTTTTACCAGAGCATTGCTTAGCTCTGGCTTATGGTGGTGGGGTGTGTTGAATCTGTGGCCTTGTAGCCTCAGGCACCAGAGTCTGTTTGCAAAATCATATGCCATCTACCTCTGCCCTGTAATTCTTATTATCTTTCCTTTTTTTGAAGGCCAAAAAAATAAATAAACAAAAAAAATATCTCTTGAATTTGGACTGTGATTTTCCATACTAGAAATATCACCCTTTATCTCAAATAAGGAACAATGGATTTTTATCCATTAAACTTGATGCTTTATATATTTTGACTATTGCATCCTATGAGGAAGGATCTTTTGAGTATGCACAACTTGCAAAAGATCAGAAAATTATCTGGAATTTGTATCTCTCAATGGAGTTTTAAATGGAAACAATCAGGGGCCAGGTGGTGGCACACCTGGTTGAGTGCACATGTTACAGTGTGAAAGCACTTGGGTTCGAGCCCTGGTCCCCACCTGTAGGAGGGAAACTTCATGAGTAGTCCCTCTGTCTCTATCCCTCTCTATCATCCCCTTCCCTCTGAATTTCTGGCTGTCTCTATCCAATAAGTAAATAAAGATAAAAACAACAACAACAAAAACTAAAAAAAAAAAAAAAAAAAAAAAGGAAAACATCACAGCCCATTAAAGGCAATAGGAAGAAGAAGTAAGCAAAGAAAGGTTTCTGCTAAGAACCAAAATAATACTCCAAAGTATGTGGTTTCACATCTTCTCAGGATAATTTTTTAGTAAAAACATATGAGATATTAGACAACTATCCTTAGATGTTCTGCTCTCTCCTTGATAAGATAGTGCTGAAGAAAAAGTTTGAGACAGAAAGGCAGAGGTCTGAATACTATCTCTACTATTTAAAATGATGTGATCTTAAGAAAGTTCTAACTACCTCAAGTATTTTTCATCAGAAAAAAAATTTCTGAAATCAAAAAGGTGATTCAGTAGCTGATGGCAATTTTCTAACAGGTCAGTGAAGTAGGAAAACACACATGAGTATCATTTAACTTAGTAATGTTCTACTCTTCCATTTTTCACACATTGTCTCCTAATTCTCTTCTATGAAACTCTTTTACATCTGTCTTTAGATCACAACTTCTAACATCTTTTAAAAGCCCTTACTAAGATAAAAAGTCAATTAGGTTTATTTAAATGAATAATTTCCAATCTGTGAATATACACAAACACAAATAGCAAAACAGATCAATAGGGCTGTGGAGATAGCATAATGAAGATGCCAAAAGCCTTACATGCCTGAGGTAATATGTTCTCAGGTTAAATCCCTAGCAACACCATAAACCAGAGCTGAGCAGTGTGCTGGTACAAATAAATAAATAAATATGATAAATAAAATAAAACTATGATCAGGAAGATGTCTATAAACACCAGCTGAAAAACTTCCAAATTACACTGATCAGGTTCTAATGGTTACATATCTGCATGTATCTTCAGAAATAAATATATAAAGTTGCAGTTACTTACAGCCCAAAGTAAAAGGTTGTCAAATACTTAGAGGAGAACATTGGCGGGATACTTTCCAACCTAAACCTCAGGGACATCTTTGATGATACAAACCCAATTACAAAAAAGACTAAAACAAAAACAAATCAATAAGACTACATCAAATTGAAAAGCTTCTGCACAGCAAAAGAAACCATCACCCAATTAAAGAGATCCCCCACAGAATGGGAGAAGACCTTCACATGCTACATATCAGGTAAGAAGCTAATAACCAACAATATAAAGAACTCACCAAACTTAGCACCAAAAAAAGCAAATGACCCATCCAAAAATGGGCAGAGGATATGAACAAAACATTCACTACTGAGGAGATCTCAAAGGCTAACAAACATATGAAAAATTGCTCCAGGTCACTGATTGTCAAAGAAATGAAAATAAACAAAATTGAGATATCACCTCATGCCTGTGAGAATGCCATACATCAAAAATGACAGCAGTAACATATGCGGGGGAGGCTGTGGTGACAAAGGAATCCTCTGCACTGCTTGTGGGAATGTAAATTGATCCAACCTCTGTGGAGAGCATTCTGGAGAACTCTCACAAAGCTAGAAATAGACCTCCCATATGACCCAGGAATTTCTCTCCTAGGGATATATCCTAAGGACTCCATAACACCCAATCAAAAAGATATGTGTACACTTGTGTTCATGGAAGCACAATTAATAACAGCTAAAACCTGGAAGCAAACTAGGTGCCCAACAACAGATGAATGGCTAAGAAAGCTGTGGTATATGTGGTATAACACTGTTGTTAAAATTCGGGGGTTCCAGCTGGCTGGGCTAGCTTCACGGGCGGGTAACAGAGACGACCAGAGACATACGGCTGGGCAGGGAAGCTGTATTTCTTTATTCAGGAACAACGATTCATAAACTAACCCAAACTAATCACCAAACAGAACTCTGTTGCCTCTTTCCCCCGTGACGGCGCCAAGCACTCTCTAACTCTGCAACTCTCCAACTCTGGAACTCTGGAACCCTCCCGGGGTTCCTTGGGGCGGGGCCAAGCGGGCCGCGAAATTAGCAGGACTGATCCAATTTTCTTGGCGGGGGAGAGCTAGAACAACCCAATGTAAAGCATACAACATAACACAATGGAATACTGTTTTTAGTGTTCTAACTTCTACTTTCAAAGGTTATATTGGACATACTAAAGTTATCTATGATATTTTAATGCCCTATTTTTTCTTTCACCTCATAATATAAGATAAAATTTCCTCATATGTGCTCATAGTACAAAGCACAAGGACCCTTTCAAAGTTTTTGGTTTGAACCCCGGCTCCCCACCTGCTGAGGAGAGGGGGTCACAGGCAGTAAAGCAGGTCTGAAGGTGTCTATCTTTGTCTTCTCTTCCCCTCTCAATTTTTCTCTGTCCTATCCAATAAAATAGAAAAAAAAAAATCCACCAGGTGAAATGGATTTGTAGTATGAGCTGAGCCCCAGCAATAACACTAGAGATAAAAAAAAAGTATGTACATATGTGTGTGTGTGTGTGCCCACTCATGAGATTACTCATACAATATGTTTCAATTGACTGTCATATTGCAATTAGTTTCCTAATTTATACCCATAGTGTCCCAATTATGATGAGACTATTCAATTAACTGATAAGTCTTTTTATTATTTGTAATTTATACTATACATTGAATACTTAGGTTAAATATCTTATTAAACTTTTGATGTGTAACTTGTTATTTTTAATAATATTATATTTTCACAGATATAACTCTTTTACATATAGACATAAGATCAAATGGAAGACTTCGACTGTGTCCATAGATACCAGGTGTGGGATGTCAACCCTCCAGCTCCAATACTTGGGTGAGACCTTTAATACTGATTGACAAAATTGTGGCATAAGAAGGATACATTTCCATACAATTCCCACCACCAGAGTTCCATATTTTCTCCTGTTGTTTTCTCTGGGCTGGCTTCACGGGTGGGAGATATAGATGACCAGAAACTCATGGCTGAGCTGAGAACGCAGTTTAATCTTTATTTACGAGTGGGCAAGCAGTCCAACAACTTAATCACCACACAATGTGCTCCTCCATCTCTCTCCTCCAGCTGCAGTGTCAGGGACCCAGGAAGTACAAAGGATGGGGGTGGGGAGAAGGGAGAAGCACAAAAAGGCAAAGACTAAACCACAATCTCCCAGAGGCGGGGGGAGTGAGACCAAACCAACGTAACAGAATGATCATGTAAATAGACCACAAAGTCAAGCAATGTAACAGAAGGGATCCCAGAAGCAGAACTAGAAGCATACCAACATTCTCCCCTCCATTGGAAGGTTCCCTAGATAATTATCACTGGCATTATCTAATTTGGTGGTGTGCTGCGTGGACTATTTAATGGTTACCCTTCTAAGGCATTATTCAAGAGTCATGACCATGTTCTAATTATTGTGGGGTGTGTACTGAATTTAAAATAAAGTCAGATAATTTGAAGGCAATTATAAAGCTAGAAATTCATACTGAGAGACAGGCAATACAATACCACAGGTAATGAATATCAATCTCTGTTATTTCATTCTAGTTGCTTATTGGGCTCTGTTTGCTTGAGGACATGTTTACTGGCCTTTAAAATATTGAATGTTATGGAAGTGTCTCTGCATCTTATATGTTCTCTTCTCTTACCTGTAAAGTTATCACACTGCGTGGTGTTTATTTTTTATTAATACCATTATGTGTCTGTCCTATCTTGAGGTTTCTGAATCTCTCACTATATTGAAATGTCAAATTCATTCACAGAGGGAAGGACTCTCCATTAGTCTATGATATGACCATGAGGAAAAATGTGACCTCTTATAGACTTTATTTTTATTATGTACCCACTTGTATTAGCAGATATTATGAATTGTTCATTTATCTGAAGCCTTTTTAGCTAAACATCTTAGGCAAAATGACGATTGCTCTAGATAGCTTTATAAAACTTAACAAAATGATCTTCACTATATGGTCAGAAATGCAAGTCTACTTAATAATGCATTACTACTATACATGTTTAAGCAATGTACTTTTCTTCCCCACAAATGTAAATAAGTCCATTTTTCATGCTTCAGTAATAGCAAAAGATAAAGACCAGAAATGGCTGGGGAATTTGATGTCTAACTAATCGAATAGTTTTGTCCTTTATTTTTACTATCTTCAAAATGTCATCTAAAGATATAGTAATTAATACTGGAAAGTTTCTCTTTTGAACACTACTGAACAAATGATTGATGTATATTATGTGATTTAATTCCATAGTAAAGTATAGCTGTCACTAATAAATATAAGGAGACATAAGTTCATTTCACGGGAGTGGTTGAAGTGTCTATTTGGCATTTGAATTATAAATTAGCCCCTTTTCACCTCTAGTTGTGTAATATATTTTTAAAATCATCTAATTTAAAACAGAAATATATCCTAAAGGGTCAAGTAATATTTTATAATGACTGACTGATAACAAAATGTTTGTAAAGGCTGACATTTTATAATTTCTACTGTACTGGAATGTCTGCTTTTTATCAAAGGTTATCTTTTATAATGGTGGCCTAGTGTAACTCTATCAGCACCAGCTACTAGTTATGCTTTGCAGGTAACAAACTATAAAAATAATCATAACTAGAAGCACTGACCTGGGTTCTGAAATGTTTGCTTAGTTTGTGCCTCCAAAATAAAAGGAAGAAGACAAGAAATGGAATCACACAAGCTATACTTTAAATTAGTAGAGACTGAAAAATCACCTACATTTTTTTATAATGGGCAGTTATTGTACTGTTAAATGTGAGAACAGGTATCTGCGTCAAAATATTGAAATGTTGCATTAGTTTGATATATGTAGAAGTTCTTTACAAGCAGTGTTAACATAGGAGGAATGACAGGGAAATACTACAATTTTCACTACTGAAAAAGATGACTTCTTCAAATTCCTCTGTAGTTTCAGCTATATGCTTAGTAGTATAAGGAAAGCCATGACTTGTTACTAGGCTTGCATAATACATCAATAGAAGTAGCAAGAAAATCTTTATGCCAACATCTAAATTACTTTATTATCATTATTATTTTAATATAGCAACAAAGAGGCAGGGAGACAGAGTGAAAGAGAACATGGCACTTATGTTTCCTTCAAGAACTTGGGACCTCATGCTTGAAAATTCAACACTTCATACACTGAGCCACCTCCCAGACCACAGAATCTCTCTCACTCCTTATAAAAGAAATGGCTGTTGGGATCAGTGAAGTTATAGAAGCACTGAGCAGCAATAATAATGCTGATGGTAAAAAAATAAAATCATGACTTTGACCCATCCCTCCCACCCACTCCCACCCCCCACTGTCCCAGGAAGCTGCATGTCTACCCCCTCACCACAGGGTTTTTACTTTGGTGCCCTACTTACAATTTGGTCAGGTCCTGCTTTTAGTTTCCCTTTCAGATCTTCTTTCTCAACTTCTGTTGATGAGTGGGATCATCCCATACTCATCTTTATCTCTCTGACTTAGCTCACTGAACATAATTCCTTCTAGCTCTGTCCAAGATGGGTCAGAGAAGGTGGGTTCATTGTTCTTGATAGCTGCATAGTATTCCATTGTGTATATATACCACAGCTTTCTCAGCCACTCATCTGTTGTTGGGCACCTGGGTTGCTTCCAGGTTTTAGCTATTATGAATGTGCTGCTATGAACATAGGATTACACACCTCTTTTTTGTGGTCTTTTGGTGGTGGGAATGGTGTTTATATACACTCCTAGTAAAATGTAGTGATATAAATCACTAGTTAATTAATACGAGAGGGGAAAAATTAATTGTATGTCTCAAAGTTTTTCAAAACACAAACTGAATCTTTTCAATATATAGGCTGTGTAATTGATATGCAGACTCTCTCAAAAGCCTAGACCAAGTAGATCAGAAGCAACCAATAGCACAGCTATATACAAGATACTGGGTACTGTACAGCAAACCTGAACAAAAGAACTTTTCAAAGTTAACCCAATTACCAAATAATGTGATGATAACATTAACTATAGATTTGAACCCTAAGACAGCAGGAACCTCACATCTCCACTATAGAGCCTCTACTTCCCCCAGTCCTGGAACCATTGGATAGGGCCCACTTTCCCATATGCCTCTCTCAATCCATATCAAATAATATTGCATCTGCCTATCACAACCTAACCAACACAACGATTGCCACCTCAACATGCTTCACTTCAGACTGTGTCCAGAGACTTCACGTGTGGAATGACAACCCTTCAGCTTCATTACTCGGGTGAGACCTTTCCTTTCATAGTATACTCTAATTCCATCTTAGGTGGTTCACTTTCTAACAGTCCCAAAACCTAGATATAGACCAGGTTCCAGGAGATAGAGCATATGTTCACACGTATCCTTAAACTACTGCAAAATATATACCTGAAAGCAGAAGTACACTAGAGTTTGCAGTGAGTACCCCCCTAACACTTCCTCTCTACTATTCCAAGCTTTGCGTCCATGATTGCTCAACAATTTGTTTGGCTTCGTATGTTAACTCTCTTTTCAGTCACCAGGTTCCAGATGTCATCAGGATGCTGGCCAGGCTTCCCTGGACTGAAGACCCCACCAATGTGTCCTGGAACGCAGCTTCCCCAGAGACCCACCCTACTAGGGAAAGAGAGAGGCAGACTGGGAATATGAACTCACCAGTCAAAGCCCATGTTCAGCGGGGAAGCAATTACAGAAGCCAGACCTTCTACCTTCTGCAACCCACAATGACCCTGGGTCCATGCTCCCAGAGGGATGGAGAATGGGAAAGATATCAGGGGAGGGGGTGGGAAATGGAGGTTGGGTGGTGGGAATTGTGTGGAATTGTACCCCTCCTATCCTATGGTTTTGTTAATTAATCCTTTCTTAAATAAAAAATTTAAAAAAATAAAATAAATAAATAAATAAATAAATAAATAATAAAAATCATGGGAGTCATGTGGTAGAACAGAGGGTTAAGTGCATTTGGCATAAAGCGCAAGGACCAGCTTAAGGATCTGGGTTTGAGCCCTGGCTCCCCACCTGCAGGGGAGTCACTTCACACAAGGTGAAGCACGTCTGCAGGTGTCTTCCTTTCTCTTCCCCTCTCTGTCTTCCTCTACTCTCTCCATTTCTCTCTGTCCTATCCACAATGACAATATAAACAACAACAATAACTACGACAATAAAACAACAAGGGCAACAAAAGGGAAAATAACTAATAAAAAATAAAAATCATATTACATGTTAATTTTTGAGTGAACATACCTAGTACTCAAAAACTGAGTAAAAGAATTAAGAGTATCTGTTGAGGTTATGAATAGCAAATAGCGGGAAATTAAAGTCCTTAGGTATTAAGACATACCAGTCAACAAAATGACAGATTACCAGTAAGGACTCCAGCGTTTGCAAGTGAGGCAAATCCCATTAAATTACATTACACAGTGCATAGGTGTTCAGGGGATGTCTAAGTTAGAGCTTATGCTTTTGTACTAAAATGCTTGCATTAGGAGATTTTATTAAAGTCCTGCTTTGCTGAAGTTGGGTGATAGTTCACTCAGTAAATTACCCACTATCATCTGTGAAGACCTAGGTTCCAACCTGTGCCTCCACATGGAAGCACTGGCACAGCATCTGGGAAAAGATTATGAATGGTGGTGTGATGAGGCTGTTTCTCTCTCTTTCCTTCTCTCTTCCCCTCTGGGGTCTAGTATTTCTCACTCCCTCTGTCTCTCAAAAAAGGCTACTAGGAATAGTGAAAATGTATAGGTGCCCTTTTCGCACCCTATCCCAACCCACCCCACTCCACCCCACCCACACACAAATCTTCCCTTCATTTTGACTTAATTCTTAGCCTGGTTCTCTCTTCTCATAGTGTCTCACATTAATTTCATGGACACTAGATGTAAAGGGAAATTTAACTTTCTGAGAGTCTAAATAAAACTAAAAATTCTATGTTGATCAGATTGGCCATCTCCAGAACCATTATCTTATTCATAGAGTTTGCACTGGACCAGTTCAATGTGAATTAATTGACTAAAATATTATTACCTCAGAGAAAACATAGTGATGTTACTAATGGAAGGATGAATAACTACTAGACAGGCACACAAACACATGGCCTATCATATCTAGAATCAAGTACAAGCATAAACTTTTGAAAAGTTGTAAAAAATATATTGTTGGACTAGTAAATTTAAATTACTATTTAAATGATATAATCAAACAGATTTGTCTTTCTGTTCTGTTTTCAGTAGTGTAACCTAGATAGTAAATGTATAGGTGTGTTGTCATAGACATCTTGGGATGGAGATGACTACATTTTAATTTGCTTCTCCTGATTCTTTCTATTATTATTTTGATATTATTAGGAACGTTATTGGTGCAAAGTGGAAATTCTTATGGAAATAATCAAGGAGGTTACTTTTTCCAATAAGTGTTATTCATTCTGGAAATTTTAGGAAATGAGTTTAAAATATAGAAAAGAAAGAATTGACAAACTCCAGTTAGATACACAAAGGCAGAGATTAAAAGGAAACAGGTTCATGAAGGAAGATTTTTAATTCATGTCCATATTTCAGTTATGAACAATAAGTAGTAGTGTTAAAATGATGTTAAAAGTTATTCCAGTTATTTTGCTTAGGGAATATTTTTTTATTGTTGTAATTACCATTGTGGTTGTTACTGATGTCATCGTTGGATGGGACAGAGATAAATGGAGAGAGGAGGGGAAGACAGAGAGGGGGAGAGAAAGATAGACACCTGCAGACCTGCTTCACCGCCTGTGAAGCGATTCCCCTGCAGGTGGGGAGCTGGGAGCTTGAACGGGATCCTTATGCCTCAGGTCCTTGTGTTTTGCGCCATGTGCACTTAACTGGCTGCGGTTACTGCCCTACTCCCTAGGGAATACTTTTGAACACTAAGCAGGAGGTGGAGAGAAACAACAAGATAGAAAAATGAAGAAATTGAGCTTATTTTGTTCAATAGGACAAGCTATAAATTACAGAACAACATTTATAAATAAAAAAAGAATACATGACTGGGAAAGTAGGAGAAATCTACTACCTGTTTATCTGAACTTGTGTTCACATCCACAGTGAATTTCTTTTCTTTCTTTTTTATTTTGTTTTTTGAGAATATAATTTTTTTCATTATTTTATTGGGTTACTGTTTATAGTATAGTCTATGACACACAGCACAACCCTACACTGCCCCCTTGCCAGGTGTCTGGGAGGCACTTTCCCCAAACTAGATACCCTTCCAGAGGACCCCAATGTCCTCTACACAAAGGGCATAGCATTATCGTTATGCAAAGAGACTCTCATGCCTGAGGCTCCAAATCTACACAAACTACTTCCATATCTCTATTTATTTATTTTTTTCAGCTAGAATGGCTTTTGAGACTAAAAAATGGGGTCCCCTAGACTGATTTTCTTCTGAGTCTACGGTAGCAGAAATTAATATTAGAATTTTTATTCATTTTTTATTTTGTAAGACAAAGAAGTTGAGGGGTGATAGAGCAGCAGAAGGACAAATGCAGTAGTACTTTACTATTAATTAAGCTGTTACTGTTAATTCCTAGGTGGGAACTTGGGACTTGAACCCTGGCTTTTGTGTATTGTAACTTCTTCATTCAAACTGGTATATCTTCACCAAGCCCAAGAGATTTTAAGTGATTCTTGATGAAGTTTGGACAGATAACAATCTTATTATTTTGTTAACTACCAACTCAAAGATATTTAGTCAGCTATCATTTGCTATTTCATGGAGAATAATTTGGGTATATCATTAGTTTGGATAGGTGACAGATGTGTCACTATTTTCGAGTATTTTTATTGCCTCCTTTTCAATTCTATATGTAAAATTACATTTGTTTCTTTTTCTTTATTGGGAGGTTAATGGTTTAAAGTACTGTCCTTAACACATAGAAAGTTCAGTCACTCTAGATAGAAGCATGATCTGGGAGTGGGGCGGTAGCGCAGCAGATTAGGCACACGTGGCACAAAGCACAAGGACCAGCCTAAGGATCCCAGTTTGAGCCCCCGTCTCCCCACCTGCAAGAGGAGTCGCTTCACAGGCGGTGAAGCAGGTCTGCAGGTATTTATCTTTCTCTCTTCCTCTCTGTCTTCCCCTCCTCTCTCCATTTCTCTCTGTCCTATACAACAATGACAACATCAATAACAACAATACTAATAACTACAACAATAAAACAAGGGCAACAAAAGGGAAAATAAATAAATAAAATATATAATGAAGCAGTATCTAGGTACTTATATCATTATATGGATTTTAGGGGTTTTATACAAAGCAATAACTGTTCTATTAGACATAATTCTAGCAGGTAAAATAACAATATGTCTCCCTTTTACTCTACTTGCTCTCTGTGTTATACTGAATCTACATATGGAAGAGATTAAAGAGAAAATAAATTGAATATGAAATATTATAGTACTATAATAGATGCTATATTAGAACTGTCATGTTGATAACTTTAAACAGTCTTCATGTGCATGTTCTCTGAGTTAGAGTAATACTAATTTCCACTGTGACTATGATACCAAAAATAAATGTTACCCAATAATTTTAACCAGCTATACCCACAGGAAGGAGAATCTTAGTACTAATAATACAGTAATCAATTATGGATATATTTTAATGTGTAATTTTGAAGGACCAAAGAGATAAAAAAATCATAGATGGTTGATGAGCGTGATACATTTCTCACTATTCAGCCAAGCAAAATGTACAGAGAAGAGGATAAGGAGAATAATATAAGTAGAAAAGACAGTTGGAGCAAAGGGGAAGGCAAAGAAAGAGTGAGCAACTGAGGGGAGGGGTATAAAGAAACCTGGAGACGTAGGTCAGGGTAGTTTATAAGTTTGGGATATGCACATTCATGTCAACAGTCACTTCCTAGGAAGCTATTGGTCAGGCAAGAGACAATAGATTCTTCAATGCATTTGATTTAAGAGATAGACTTAATTTCCAATGCTATGCATTGACATAATTAGATAAGAAAATAAAAATATCAAAAAGTTAAAGTTGAACAAACTTATGCTATTGATACTATTCTTATAAGTAATTTCTACCCTATGTCTCTGACGATCATATAAAGCTTTACATAGAGCTCAAGGTTATAGAGATTTGATTCTTGAATTTAGGGTGGTATTATAATTGTGGGGAAGAAAAGCCAGAATAAACTGTGACTCAATTAAAGTGTGTTAATTTAGTTTTAAAAAAATATATGTATATATATATATATATATATATATATATATGTTATAAAGTTAAGAAAAACTGTTGGGGCTCGGTGGTGGCTCACCTGGTTGAGCACAGGTGTTACAATGCTCAAGGACCCAGGTTCAAGCCAACAGTCCCCACCTGCAGGGGGCAAGCTTTGCAATTGGCAAAGTAGTGCTGCAGATTGTCTCTTTATCTCTCTCCCTCTCTACCGCCTCCTCCCCTCTCAATTTTTGACGGTCTCTACCCAATAAAAAATTAAAGATGTCTTTTTGTTTCAAATTCCCTCTCTGCAAAATGAGGGTGTAAACTAACTCAATCTTCTAAATCTTTCCTAGTTCTTTTACTGTCTGTATATGGGTGGCTTTTCCATGTTGGAAAGATCAATGGTTCTGACTGTATTTCTTGTAACATGCAGTATAATTAAAGGTGATTTAACAGCACAGAATTTATGTGCCTTTCTAGTGATCACAAAACTGGAAACCATGTAGTCTGTTGTTTTTCTCTTTTTCTTCTTTTTCCCCCCCAGAAACTGTTTAATTCTCTTCTTGAGAACTCATATGAGACTAATTTATATTAAGATGTTGTCGTCACAGTTAATAGATCTAATGAAGTATAACCAGGCTCCAGATTTCACTTTTGATGTGGATAATTGAACTTATGAAATGTTTAAACATGAATGACAAATGTTTAGAAGTCACTCCTTGATCCTATTTTGTATATTTATAGCGTCGGTAATTTGAAAACCCTTGATAGTGATTTTGCCTATTTATTTTTAAATCAGAGACCTAATAATTTTCCCATATTTTATCCTAAAGACCACATCATTGATTTTCTCAAGGGAAAAATGAATGATAACATTTTAGATTTTTAGAAGCACAGAGGGGTTTTCAGTTTCTCTTATAATTAGTTGAAACTCCAACAAGAACATATGTTTGTGTGACTTTTACAGTGGGGAAGTGTTAAAAGAAATAGATTAATTTAGACTTTTTAGCTAATAGTGAGGGAATAAATGAAAAATCTCACCACCAATGTTGAACAAAAGAAAATTAAAATGTGAATCTATCTCAAATTCATTCTGTTTGGCAACCTTTAATTCATATTTACCTGGTGTTTCAAGACAGATTAATTACATGATGATAATTAAGAAATTACAGGTACATTTATTTATTTCTTATTTCTCAGCATTATAAGCAAGTGGGGTTCACCACACGTGCTCAGTACTTTTGGATTCACTAAATGTAATTCCCATATAAGTGGTAGAAACTATAATTACTAAGTACTTGGTATTTAACATGTATTATTCCTCAAACCTAAGAAGTATGCTATAGAGCAAGTAGCAGGGGTATGAAGTCAAATCTTTAAGTTTTTGAATCCTGATATTCTTACTTAACATGAATTTCTATCTGATCAGTAAGAACAGAGTTGCTGTGTTTACTGAATAAGGAGATTTTTAATTAGTGCTACAGCAATATGAAAGTACATAATGGGTTTTCATCATTTCCATAATTGAGTTGTGCTTTGAATACTTCCTTGAACTGATATAATATTTATACTTTTCTACAGATATTAAATCATATCTGGTCATTCAAGATCTGTACCAGAAGTCAGGAAAGGAAAGTATGGACCACAAATTCAAACCCATTCATTCCCACACCTGTGATTTTGTGAATAAAGTTGTATTTGAATACAGTGATGTCTATACATTTTTGCATTGTTGGTAGGTATTTCTGCAGTAAATGTCAGAGCTTAGAATTTGTAATCCAAATAACATGACACTGGCAGACAAGATAGCTCACTTGGGAGGGTAACTGTTTTGCCAGGCATGTAGCCAGTGTTTAAGTTCAGTCCTAACCACTACAGGGAAATTTTGGGGACTATAGTATTTCTAGCTCTGTTTTTTTTTTTTTTTTCTTTCTTTCTTTTATTTTCCTCTGTCTCTCTATCTGGGGAGAAAAATGGCTCTAAATGGTAACAAAAGGACTTTCCAAAGTTAACCCAATTACCAAATAATGTGATGATAACATTAACTATCAATTGTCTTTTTGAACTCTAAGACAGCAGGAACCTCACATCTCCACTATAGAGCCTCTACTTCCCCCAGTCCTGGAACCATTGGATAGGGCCTACTTTCCCGTATGCCTCTCCCAATCCATATCAAATAATATTGCATCCACCGATCACAACCTAACCAACGCAACGATTGCCACCTTAACATGCTTCACTTCAGACTGTGTCCAGAGACTTCACATGTGGAATGACAACCCTTCAGCTTCATTACTCGGGTGAGACCTTTCCTTTCATAGTATAATTTCATCTCTAATTTCATCTCAGGTGGATCACTTTCTAACAAAGTCCCAAAACCTAGATATACACCAGTTTCTGTGAGAGAGAGCATATCTTCACACGTATCCATAAACTACTGCAAAATATATACCTGAAAGCAGAATTACACTAGAGTTTGCGGTGAGTATCCCCCCTAACACTTCCTCTCCACTATTCCAAGCTTTGGGTCCATGATTGCTCAACAATTTGTTTGGCTTCGTATGTTAACTCTCTTTTCAGTCACCAGGTTCCAGATGTCATCAGGATGCTGGCCAGTCTTCCCTGGATTGAAGACCCCACTAATGTGTCCTGGAACACAGCTTCCCCAGAGACCCACCCTACTAGGGAAAGAGAGAGGCAGACTGGGAGTATGGACTGACCAGTCAACGCCCATGTTCAGCGGGGAAGCAATTACAGAAGCCAGACCTTCTACCTTCTGCAACCCACAAGGACCCTGGGTCCATGCTCCCAGAGGGCTAGAGAATGGGAAAGCTATCAGGGGAGGGGGTGGGATATGGAGATTGGGTGGTGGGAATTGTGTGGAGTTGTACCCCTCCTAACCTATGGTTTTGTTAATTAATCCTTTCTTAAATAAAAAAAAATTAAAATAAAAAAAAAGAAAAAAAAAGAAATGCCCTTTCATGATTCCTGAAGCATCATACTGCTGCCATATTTTACTTCTTCTTCTAGCGTTTGCCCTTCTTCCGTTGCCCTTCTTCCGCTGCCATATTTTACTGATACCTCTGGACAACCAAAGTGGACTCTTTCCCTCTCTCTGCCTCTATAATTCTCTACCTCTATCTTAACAAACAAGCAAAACACTCTTAAGTTTCTATGTTAGTGATAACACTGTATGTAAGTATTTAGCTATTTATTCACTTATTTTGAATGATGTGCAATTTCTCTTTGTAAAACTATTTCTCAGTCTCAGTTAAGGAATTATTCCTCCGCCACTATATTTTCTGTATTTTTAATGTAGAATCAAAGCACTCCTTTTTCTAGCAAAAGAGAGAGAATGTAGCTTAAGGCAGTAGTACAGTTATTCTAGCTTTTCCTCAAATTTAGAAATTTGAACAGTGAAGTCCTGAAATGAAAGATTTTTTTAAAATACCCCAAATGATTATCTTTTGATAATACAACTTAGGTGGATATCAAGGATGTTATGCTATATGAAATAAGCAAATGGAGAAAAACAAACATTGGCTTTTACTCATTAAGTGAGGTTTCAGAAGGAAAGCAAAGGAAACACAGGGTAAAGCATTAAAAATCTGCCATCAATTTCATCAGATCTAAGGATAGCAAATGAGGAGTGGAGTTAAAGGTTCTTGGGGGGGTGGAGCTTGGGATGCATTGGATCTACCTTCTCTTCTCGTGGTGCATCCTGTGAGTACCCATTCATTGGGGAAACTGAAGATCCTTCCTAGCCGACTGAATCCACATGGATCCCAGTCACTTTCAAAGCCAGCAACAAGCAGCTCCTGACAGCTTTCAACCTGACGCTGTTGACTGGCTACAGAAGAAGGGCAAATGCTAGAAGAAGAAGGGGGGGGAGCTCTTACATATGTTGGAGGGAGATGTCACTTTGGTAGTGGCACATATTTTGCGAAGATATAAAAATGTACTCCTGGTATAACAACTCTGTTATGTTTTTTTACTCAATAAAAATAAAGTAATTAAACGATCCACAAGATGGTAAATTATAGCACCTATGGATTAGACAAAGAGTCACCATCATTTCTTTTGGGTTTAGTACTTGGAAATGTAGAATTCCTCAGGATAAGCATATTTCGCATCTGAATGTTAAAGTACAGCTAGTGCCCAGCATGACAGTACAAAACTGAGTTATTCTCATTTCCCTAACTTCTCATACAAAGTAATCATTAGTAGAAAAAAAATTTTTTTTCTAGATATAAAGACTTAGTACATGAAGAAATAACTTAGCTCCTGTACTGGAATCATCTCTTCTACTTGGTGGTATTTATACTATTCTTATTTCTGTTTTATGGGTCATATACCCTTCAAAATACATTTTCTCTCTGGCCCTATATTTATCCAGAAAAAAAAAAAACTTAACTTCTCTTGCAAATAGTGTGCTAAATCAGTTGTTTTTAAATTTGGCTACAGCTTCAAATTATGTGGATAATTTTAAAACTCCCATTCCTGAGGTTAGATCCTACAATTATTATAAAGAATGTCTGAGAACATGTAAGATGGCTGAGGTCAGATGGTGGCAAACCCAGTAGAACTCACACCCCCAGCTCCCCTCTCCTGCAAGAGGAAAATTTCATGAGTGTTAAAGCAGGGTTGCAAGTGTCTGTCTTTCTCTCCTGTTCTTTTTCTCTATATCAAAAGGAAAGAAGGGAAGGAGGGAGGAGGAAGGGAAGGGGAAAGGTAAAAAGGAGGGGTATGGAAAGGGAAGGGGGAGGGGGAAGGGGTAGAGAGGAAAGGGGAGGGGAAGGGGGAGGGGTGAAGGGAAAGGGGAGGGGAGGGGTGAAAAGGAAAGGGGAGGGGAGGTAGTGGGAAGGGGAAAAGGGAGGGGAGGGAGGAGGAAGGGGCAAGGGGAGGGGAAGGAGTGGGAAAAGGAAGGGAGGGGGAAGGGGTGGGGGTGGGGAAGGGAAAGAAAACAGACATAGGCCACCAGGAATGGTGGTATAGTTACATGGAACACAGTCTCAGCAATAAACCTCATCATGACGAGAAAAGAAAGAAAGAAAATAAAGGAAAGAAAGAAGAGAAAATGAAAGGAGGGAGAGAAAGAAAAGAAGGGAGAGAGAAACAAAGGGAGGGAGGGAATGAAGGAAATAATGAAAGAAAGAAAAAAGATAAAAAGTCCTTACCTGAATTGTTCACCTACTTTGTCATATGCATAGCCTAGTTTGAACCCAGAAACCCACCACACTGAAGGAAGCTCCATTGCTATATATTTCCCTCTCCCTTATCTTTCTGCCAAAAAAAAAACACAAAAAACTGATGAAACCTCAGTGATGACATCATTAATAAATAAGAATTCCTGTGAGTTCAAGCATTAAAGTTCTATAATTTCTAGTGATCCTGATTTGTATCTAAGCTTAAAAAAAAAAAAACTGGCCAAAATTTTATAAGAAGCTACTTATAGTATCCTTTCTGAGTGAAGATCCTATCATCTCTATTGATTTACAGTGACTTTAAGAAGTGTATAAATTCATATTTATGATAGAAAAATAATTGAAACATTATTGGCAGCAGTCACAGAAAATAAAAATACAGGAATAACCCTTGCCTTGATTTGAATTATTACTGCCCACTGAATTAATAAAATGAGGTGGGAGTCAGGTGGTAGCACAGCAGGTTAAGCACAGGTGTCGCAAAGCACAAGGACTGGCTTAAGGATCCCAGTTAGAGCCCCTAGCTCCCTACCTGCAGGGGAGTCACTTCACAGGCAGTGAAGCAGGTCTGCAGGTGTCTGTCTTTCTCTCCTCCTCTTTCCATTTCTCTCTGTCCTATCCAACAACAATGGCATCAATAATAACTACAACAATAAAACAGCAAGGGCAACAAAAAAGGAATAAATAAGTAAATATAAAAAAATAAAATAAGGTTAATACATTTAATATGGATTCAAAGTATATGGTTTCTAATGTATTAGTTGTTTTATTTTAAAAAAAAAGTCTGTGTTAAACAACTTTCCATCAAATAAGTAAGTTATACTAGAGAAAAAATCATCTGCAATGTATCCTCTTGACTTTTTAGGATATAAATTGAGAACTTCCCTCTATTCATAGGTTATACCAGGAAAGCCTCTGACTCAAGCAACTAAAAAGAAAAGAATGAAAAAAATGAAAGCGAATGACATATTTCTTATTATTTGATAAGAGAGAACATTTCAACTTTAGGGGATAAATTGATTCTATGATTTCCAAAATCTGAAGAAATTATAAAAAGGTAATGAAATGTCATTGAATAATATAATAGGCATATTGTAGTAATAATTCACAAGTTGTAAAACTACTTTTTATGACTTTCTCTGATACAACATGATCATCATATAACATAGATGATTCTGTAGTGAATTTTAAACATTAAATTTAAGCTATGCAAAATCCAAAGATTCAGTAATATTAATTATTTCCACACCAAGAGCTCTTTAATAAAGAAATGGAAAACCTTATGGAGTCTCTGAAAAGATTCCTGAGTTTGTTCCTTGCACAGTTCCTTTATTTTCTGTACTCTGTGCTGCAAATTCCAGATTTTGCGGTCTAACATCAAAACCTTTAATTAGTAAACAACGAACAACCCCCCCCCCCCAGTAAAATGATAACAAAAAGACTACTGAGGGGCCCGGGTGGTGATATACTCTGTTCAGTACACACATTGCTATATGTAAGGACCTGGGTTCAAGACCTAGGTCTCCACTTGCAAGGTTATCCTTCATGTGTTGTGAAAGAAGTATCTTTCTCCCTTTCCCTCCATCCCCTCTCAATTTCAATTTCTCTCTAACCTACCCAGTAAAATGGGGCGGGGGGCATAAAGGGGTGGAGTTGCCAGGAGCAGTGGATTTATAGTGCTGGCACCAAGATAACCCTGAAGAAAACAAAATAAACAAACAACAACAAAAAAAAACCCTCCAAAAATGGAAACTTTAGTCTGAATATTTTACCTTTTTTTGTTTATTTTTGGCAATAACATGCTTCATAGCTGTTTTCAAATATCTGAAAATATATTGTATATATCCGATCAGGTGTTATATGTAAATTTATTTATTTATTGCCATTTCAAGTTGATGAGACTATAGTTTCCACAGCAATTAAGTCTTCATGGGAAGAACCACATGTTTGTTTCTCTCTATCTCTTTTTTTACTTTTTGTTCCTGACACTTTTCCTCTCTTTGCCATAAACTCACTTTTCCCCTCCTTCCATTTTTCTCTATTTTTGACATAAGGTAAGTACTGGTTAAGAAAAATACCTTTATCCAATGTATATAAAAAATAAAGCCAAATTTGTTATGTGTGTTATGTAATCTCAGATATTAAATATAAATATGTTGCAAACTATATTTGCTGACATTTAAATGAACTCCTACATCCTAAAGTCCATAGTAATAAATACATAAGCCACACTTATAAAACTTGTACTAAAGAATAAGGGTGCCATGATATAATTGCTACATGTATTTGGATAGATAATAGTTTTACACCCACATAAATACAAACAACAGCAAAAAAAAAAAAAAAAAACCTGCCAATTTTTTAACTAACTTCAAAAAGAAGTAGAAAATTTCAGAATCAAACAAGTAGAAATTTTCATTTTTACTAATGGATCATAAAAATAGTAGGCGCTGTTTTTATATGGGGAGCAAAGAGGAGATGACATACAGAGATCTATTGTTACCCCAATGTAGTGCTTTGGTGGAAAGTGAGATGTGTAACATCTTGAAGAGATGTGGAACTGTGCCTGTGATGATAATAATCCTACAAATCAATATTTCTTCAATTTTTTTTTTTTTTAATTCAAGATTCTCTACTCTGGCGGGAGCAAAGTCAGGCTGTGGGGAACTGTGAGGCTGAGGTTGAGTGTGAGCATGATGAGGACTGCCTGTGAATAAATGGGTGCCTGGAGATACCGTCACCAGGTCAGTCTCCCCCACCAGGGGTCAAGCAGAGGGTCTTGGTCTCCAGGATTCTGTCCCCATCAGTCAGTCTCCCCGCCACACAAAGACCCCATTTTCTCTTCCTCTCTCTCCCAACACCCCACCCCCACCCCCACCCCCCAGTTTGTGTCTGCTTATAATCTCTCTTCCTCATTCCCAAACTAGGGCTAGGGCTAACCACAAAGCTGGGAGCCCTATACTAAACTGAAGCCATTTTTCCTTACATTGATAAATTAAAGACCTATTGGCTATATTGGATATGCACAAATAATACCTGGGGACAATAAAAGGAGATCCCTGGAGGAAGTACATTGTGACAACAATTAATGCCAGTGAGTGTAACAATACTAAAATGGCCTAGGAGCAGAAGCTGCTGTACCCATTTAAAGGCTTTCAGAAAAGGAGCTACTTATCACCACTATAGCTTTTCAATCAGCTGGACTCAGACCAAAAGCCAGAATCATGGGTGGTTTGTAACTTGAGTCTTATACTGTGGTCTCTATTCAGATGTGAAGAGGCCCTGTTGCTTGCCCTCACCCACAAACACTTACAGACAACAATGAGTATTAGGCTGTGTAGTTGAAGAGCTAATGTTGGGATGTGTGGGTAGAGGTAAGTGAACTTTCATTGGCTAGGGGTTGGTGAACTTTCATATGTGCGGGGGCTGGCCAGGGGGGAGCCCCCATGGCATGTGCTTGCTTTGCAGTGGAGGATTTCTTTAGGTGGACAGCCTACTATTATCTAGTAGGCCCATCCAAGAATGGGTAAAGAAGAAATGCTATTAGATTTAGCGCCAGAGAAAAGTGTTTATTCATACAGAAGGTCAGAACAGGGAAATGATCAAAGTACAGTTGGTCATTTCAAGGGAACTTTCAAGGAAAAATTTAGACTACTCCTGACCAAAGAAACTTTCAAGGGTAGATTTAGAGTACCCCAGAGCCAAGAAACTTTTAAGGGGAGATCAGGATGCCCCAGACCTAGGGAACTTTCTAAGGAAAACATACCTATAATAATAATAATAATGTTTTTAAGATTATTCCTGATGTTAATGAAACAATTATACATGATGTCATCTGTATCCTTGATGTTCATGAAAATAATCTTACATAATACCAACTATATCCAGGCAAAAAATGTTTAAATAATAAACCTCCACAGACAGAGGACAGAGACACCTCTCTCCTGCACCTGAAACAGCTGAGGTGTCTCTCACCTCATTCATCTCACTGACTCCCCCTTTCCTTCAAGGACCCTGAATTACTTTTGCCGGGGCTGGCTCCTGGCACTACTCTTATAGCTGAAGTGACTATGGAGTTAAAAATACTGACATATAAGATCATAGATTATTTTACATAATTATGGCATTAATTAGCCACAACAAAACAAAAACAGGTGGTTCTTGGAAATAATGAATATGACCCACATAAAGACAAATCACAGGAGAAAACTTGACCACTTATTAATTGGGATTAAGTAGATACAGGTACAAGTGATTTTTTTTTTATTAAAAGAACAGGTACTGTGTACAGTTCTTCGCTTAAATAAAATAGACTTCCTAGTTTCTTCCAACAAGTTCCATCTGCTATACTCTTACTTTTAGTTTACCGATTATTAAACAGTTTGTTCTGCTTTATATCTTAGTGCTTTTCAGCCAACAAGTTGCCGATTCTACCATAACACCAAACTTAAATTTCCTGGACAGAGAACTCACCAAACTGTCCTGGCACCCCACCTGCTCATGTCCTACCCCACTAGGGAAAGATAAAAACAGGGTGGGGGGTATGGATTAACCTGGCAATGTCCATGTCCAGCAGACAAGCAATTACAGAAGCCAGACTTTTCACCTTCTGCTCCTTATAAAGATCTTTGGTCCATACTCCCAGAGGAATAAAGAATAGGGAAACTTCCAATGGAGGGAAGAGGACATAGAGCTCTGATGATAGAATTGTACCCCTCTTAGTCCACAATCGTGTCAATCATTATTAAATCACTAATTTAAAAAAAAAAGGAATCTTCCTGATCTATTGCAACAGTTCAATTGTTCGTTTTATACCATGAAGTATTTCCATTACACACAACAAAAACTTCCAAAAAGCAAACCAAATAGTATGTCTTTATCTATAAGATGCCTTGACAACATTACATAATAAATATTTCTTTTCTAAATGTATTTTTTATTTCACTCTTTCTTAAAACCATTTATGTTTTCTATCTGCTTATTTTCAAATATTAGTATTTTTCACAAGTAAGCTTTAGACTTCTTCTCTTGTCTACTTACATTCCAAAAGATCATTTATTGTCTTTAAGCACCATCATGACTTGTTGAAACTGAAGACTGGGGCCGGGTGGTGGTGCATGTGGTTGAGTGCACGTTACAGTGCACAGGGACACAGACAGGTTCGATCCCCCAGTCCCCACCTGAGGAGGAATGCTTTGCAAGTGGTAAAGCAATGTTGCAGGTGTCTTTCTGTCTCTCCTTCTTTCTCACCCCCTTCCCTCTCAATTTCTGGCTGTCACTATCTAGTAAATAAAATAAAGATAATAAAAAAAATTAAAAGAAACTGAAGACTATCTCCAGTCCAGGCTGTTTCCCTAGACTCCAGACTTTTTATGTTATTATCTACTATGCATCTTTTATTTATTTACTATGTATCTTATTTATTTAAAGAATAAATAAGCCTGATAAAGTAAATATGTATTAACAGAATCAGTAATTCTCTCAACCATAAATATCTCTTTTATAAGATCTATTACAATCAATTGCCAATTTTTTTAGGCAGAATAGTTGTCAAGATGCTTGGCATTTCGTTTCATAATTCATTATCTATTTTATCAGCAAATCTCATCATTGCCAGTATATCTCAAATCAAAATTTAAGTAGTTCTCTCATTGTTAAAATAATGTCCCTAGCTCAATTTTACTTTCATCTGGACAACTGAAGTCGCCTTTTAACTCCTCTCACTGCTATTCACATTTGACAAAAATCACTGATGTACATTCAAAAATTAGTGTTAAAATCATTGTTCAGTTTTTCCAGTGATGTCTGCTATACTTAGTAAATATGAATCTTATTCTTCTCACACTGTGGCTTTGTCTTCCAAAATTTTCAAAATTTTAATATTGATTTACAAAAGTATTAGATAACAGGGTTATATTTCCACACCATTCCCATCACCACAGTTCTGTGTCCCCAAATCCCTCCACTGGAAACTGCCCTGGTTTTCCTAAGATCACAGATATGAGCTGACTATTATTTCTGTGTATGGATGTATATATATATATATATATATATATATATATATATATATCCATGTCTCCTAAATTTCTCCTAATTTCTTTTCCTTTCTAAGGCATGCCCACTCCTCTTGCTACTTCTGAATGTTCTTCCTTTTTATCTCTTCTCTCTTGAGATGGGTCATGATGGAATTGGAGACCAGAGCCCTCTGTCCTCTCTCCTAACATTTCTCTCCCTCTGGGGAGGGAACAAAATTCTTTAGGTGCAGAAGGTGAGAGTTCTTGCTTCTGTAATTGCCTCTCTGCTGGGCATGGGTGTTGGCAGGTTGAGCCAACCCCCACCTTATTTCTATCTTTCCCTAGTAGGCTAGAACTCTTAAGAAGTGAGGTTCCAGGACACATTGGTGAGGCTATCTGTTCAGATGAGTCATTTAACATATCAGTCACTCTGTTCTATTCACACTGACTTCATTCCAATACAAGAGTTGAATGAAGTCACATTATTCTTTGAATATAACAAATGTAGTAAGTATGCTTCCCCAAATATACAAAGCACATTCTACCTTCAATTTCACATGTTTGCTCAAATACAACTTCCATAAAAAGATATTTTAATATTATTTAATGCTCTTTCATGGTTTATTAGTACATCTTAATTATTCCTTCTTTATGCTAAACTATCAAGTCCACAAGGGAAACTCATTTGGATTATTCATTGTTGTATCTATAGAGTCTAGAGAAATAATTGACACTTAGAATTCAGCAATTAAATGCTTATTTAAAAGCCAGATGTAATTAAAAAATCAAGGAAATACAAGTCAAACTGATTAGATAACAAAAATAAATTTTGAATAAATAACAATGAAATATATTAATTCTCTAATCCAGAAGTAGACAAACTTTTTTAAAAAAGAAAACAGGATTATTTCAAATAAATAAATTGGAGTGATTATTCAGTACTGACAATATATTTTTAAAATTATATTTATTGGATAGAGACAGCCTGAAATCAAGAGAGTAGGGAGACAGAGAAACACCTGCAGACCAGCTATATCACTTTTGAGCCTTCCTGAGGGGGTTAGGGCTGAAACCCTGATCCTTATAACAAGTGTACTCAACCAGGTGCACCACCATCTGGCCCCCCTGACATTACTGTGTAGACAAAGTCACAGACAAGTAAATGAAAGAGCAAAACTTTACTCCAACAAAACATTTATAAAAACAGATTATGCTGCTTAACCTAGGTTTGAGCCCAGCTTCCACCATTTTAAAGGAAGCTTTGGCAGTGTTGTATTCTTTTTTCTCTCTTTCCATTTCCATCTCTTCCTACCTGAGACAGTTTATCCATTCTGGTGAGGGTCCAATGGAAGAGGAAAAATAATGGATAGATGAGATGTATCTGATATTCTTATTTGTCAATCATGCTATGTAAACAAATCACTACCTCCTCCTCCCTTCTTTGTTTTAGCTGTCTGTACATATAATCTGCAAACTAAACACTATCTCCTCAAGGAGGAGATAAATGAATTTTTAAAATGAATTTTTTCTAAACACTCATTGAAAAATGACTCCTATAAATTATTTTCTAAGGAATGTAAAAAGGGAAAATACAGTCAAATGTTTTTGATGAAGCTGGCATAACCTTGATAACAAACTCAGACAGTTTTCATGAGAAAATTATAAACCAATCTTATTTATGAATATTGATATGAAAATGCTAATTAAACTAAACAATGTATAAACATATCACAACTGACTGAGGTTTATAGCAATAATATAAATGTGACATAATTTTAATAACATAAAATGTAATTAAGTGCTTTAATGGATTTTGAGATGAAAGCTATGATAAGCTTAATAGATGCTTAAAAGCATTTCGTACAATTCAACAATTACTTATGACAAAAAAACAAAAACTGAAAATAGCAGGAATAACAATTAAGTTCAACAACAATTTTGATTAAAGAGAAATTACAGTTTTAATATTTCTCTAATGCGTCTATTGTAATATTCAAGGAAGAATAATTTGAAAAGAGTTCATAAATGTATAAAAGATGCAAAATATCAACTGTCATTATGAAAATGCAAAGTAATATTCACAAAAACAATAATTTTTCAGTAGGACTTTTGTAAATACTCACAGAACTAGTTAATGCACTTAACATATTTTGATAGATTTAAACAATACTGCCAAATTGAAAGAAATAATATGTCAAGAAGGTAAACAGGAAAACAATCCTTGTTAATGTCTGAGCTATAGTCTATGACAAAATATGATTCTTAAATGTTATCTATGGTTGATGTGTTAAAAAAAAAAAAAGAACTCAACACAACAGACTGAAAAAGCATCACTGCCAATCGAAAAGTTTTTGTTTGTTGATTGGTTAGTTTCCTTTTCTCTTTTTTCTTATTTTAGATAGAAACAAAGAGAGGGTTTGACCACTGTACTGAAACTCCTTTCAAGGTGGTAGGAGTCAGATTGGAACTTGGGCAGTCCACATAGTAAAGCAGTGCACCAGCCTAATGAGATTTTTTTTGTTGTTAACTTGGAGTTTTCTTTTTCTTTTTTTTTTGCTTCCAGGGTTATCACTTTGGCTCAATGCCTGCACTACAGATCCACTGCTCCTGGAGGCTATTTTTTCCCTTTCGTTACCCTTGTTGTTTATCGTTGTTGTTATTTCTGTCGATGTTGTTGGATAGGACAGAGAGACATGGAGAGAGGAGGGGAAGATAGGGGAAGAGAAAGACAGATACCTGTGGACCTGCTTCATCGCCTGTGAAGTGACCTCCACTTCTGCAAGTGGGGAGCTGGGAGCTCAAACTGGGATCCTTATGCTAGTCCTTGTGCTTAGTCACCTGTACTTAACCCACAGTGCTACTGTCCCACCCCCTGGAGTTTTCATTTTATAATGTTTCTTATATTGTTCAATACTTGCACCTTCCCATTGTTATAATAAATTGCCACAGAACTTTTTACAAATTTGTTCCTTTAGAGTCCTTCAAGTTAGGGAAGTCAAAATTAATTCTAAAGTGGATTAAAGTCTGAGAATTGGTAAGGATAATTCCTTTTGGAGGCGCAGAGAGAAAGAGCAGTTTTCTTGCCTATCTTATCTTTTAGTGGCTACTTGCTTTCCTCTGTTTTCAGATTCATCACTGCCATCACTTTTTCCAGCATCACGCTGTCTTTACCAACCCCCTGACTTCTGCGTTCTTTTTATGAGGACATATATAATAGAACTGGGCCAACCTGGATAAATCAAGGCAAGTGCCCTATCTCAATATTCTTATTTACACATATCTCCAAAGTCCCTTTGAAGATATGAGAGCAGCGGGAGATACAAATTCCAGAGATAACTATCTACATACAGTGATACATGAGAACCATTGTTAAATTCACAGTACTATTTAAATCAACGAATATGACAGTAAATGCATTTTTGGCTTCCAAAACACCAGTGTCTACACAGAAAACTGGAGGCCAGCCAGTGGCGCACCTGGTTGAGCACACACATTACAGTGCACAAGTACCCAGGTTCAAGCCCACTGTGCCCACCTGCAGGGTAGATTTATGAGAGGTGAAACACTACTGGAGGCTCCTCTTCCTCTCTTTCTGTCTGTTTCTCTCTCTCTCTCCCTCACTCTCTTTATCTCTATCACTGCCCTCCTAGTAACTTTCTCTTTATATCTAGTAAAATTAATTAATTAAATGATTAAAGTCAAAGAGACTTATATGTCCTGGTTGTAATTCTGAAAAATAGAAAAGATAGAGGAATAGTCCCTTTCTTCCAAAAGGTCATCATTTCCTGTGCAAGTCAGATGCAAAGCCAATTGTAAACAGAAGCAGGTAGAATCTGAAGAGATGCTTCCTTTTTTATTACTTGTTGCAGAAGCAATAGCTTAACTGCTAATCTCTGAATATTTTAATACTTCAATTGGTCAAATAAACTAGTTTTTAATAAAATGATAATTTTAAAGTGAGACTGCACTCAAAGTCAGTACATGTCATACTTAATAGGTCCTGACTAAAGTCAATTTAATGATGTTTCATTAATGGTGCTTTTTGAATTTACAAAGTAATCAGTAACATATGTATTTATATCTATATATGCATGTACATTACATGGATATACACAATAACAACATCTCTTTTGCCACATCTTGGGCACAGTTTAAAGAAATCACATTGTGAGGTCAGCCAGTAGAAGAGGGTTGGATACCAAATAATTTCACTCATGGGTGGAACTTAAGAAACAAAGAAAGGGAAGGGAAGGCAGAGGGTAAAACGTGGACTATGTGTGGTCTGTAGCAGCAAAATTAAGGAATCTGAGTGTTGCTATTGGAAGGAAGGGAGTTGAGAGGGTATTAGGAATCCGCTGCATGACAGAAGAAAAGACGAAGTTGGTGATACGATGGTGTGCAGACACCTAGCATGAGTAGATAAAAATTTGTATGTTGAGTTAAGCGCACATGGCGCAAAGCGCAAGGGCGGGCGTAAGGATCCCGCTTCGCAAGAGGTGAAGCAGGTCTGCAGGTGTCTATATTTCTCTCCTCCTCTCTGTCTTCTCCTCCTCTCTCCATCTCTCTGTCCTATCCAACAACAGCAGCTATGACAACAAAAACAACAACAAGCACAACAACAAGGGCAACAAATGGGAAAAATAGCCTCCAGGAGCAGTGGATTCCTAGCGCAGGCACCGAGCCTCAGCAATAACCCTGGAGGCAAAAAAAAAAAAAAAAAATGTATGTTAACTCTCTTTTCAGCCACCAGGTTCCAGATGCTAGCATAATGTGACCAGACTACCCTGGATAGACAACCCCACCAATGTGTCCTGGAGCTCCACTTCCCTAGAGCCCCACCCCACTAGGGAAAGAAAGAGACAAGTTGGGAGTATGGATCGACCACTCAATGCCCATATACAACAAGGAAGCAATTACAGAATCCAGACCTTCCACCTCCGCATCCCACAATGACCTTGGGTCCATACTCCCAGAGGGATAAAGAATAGCTATCAGGGGAGGGGAGGGGATACACAGATCTGGTGGTGGGAATTGTGTGGAGTTGAACCCCTCTTATCCTATGGTTTTGCCAATGTTTCCTTTTTATAAATAAAAAATTAAAATAAAAAGAGAAAAAAAAGAAAAAAGAATTTGTACTCCTGTGACAACTATCTATAAATCATTATTTTCCTAATAAGATGATAAAAAGAAGATATCTACATAACATATGTCACACAAAGGGCTAATAACCAAGATATATAAGGATAAAACTCAGCAAAAATAATAATAAAAAAGAAATAAGCGGGGGCTGGGTGGTGGCGTATCTGGTTAAGCGCATGTATTACACTGCACAAGGACCTATGTTTGAGCCCCCAGTCCCCACCTGAAGGGGGAAAGCTTTACGAGTGGTGAAGCAGGGCTACAGGCGTCTCTCTGTCTCTCTCCCTCTCTATTACCCACTTCCCTCTTGATTTATGGCTGTCTCTATCCAATAAATAAAGATAATAGAAATAAAAAAAAAGAAATAACCAATCCCATAAAAGAGTGAAGCAAAGATCTGAACAATCTCTTCACCAAAAAAAATATATATATTCGATATTTAGATAGTTAATAGGTATATTAAGAACCACACAATGTCACTGATTATCAGAGAAATAAAAATCAAGTCAACAACAGAAACCACATTACAGCAGTAAGAATATGACATACATCAAAAAAGAAATACATGACAAATGCTGGTGAGGATGTGACGGAAAAAGAACTCTTTTACACCATTGATAAGAATGTAAATTGTTTCAGCTACTGTTAAAAACAGGCTGGCGATTAGGCAAAACATTAAATATATACCTATCATTCAATCTTGAAATTACTCTCCTAGACATCGCATCTGAGAACACAAAAACACTCAAAGAGATTTATGCTTATCTATGTTTTGTTTTTAAATGAAGCTAATGTATTCATTTTTAATATTTATTTATTATTTGATAGAGACAGGCAGAGAAAAATTGAGAGGGGAAGGAGAGAGATGAGGAGAAAGCTGCAGCCCTGCTTCATCACTTTTGAAGCTTTCCTTCTGTTGGTGGGGACCAGAGGCTTGAACATGGGTCCCTGTGCACTGTAACACATGCACTTAACCAGGTGTGCCACCACCTGGTACCTCATTTTAAGGCTATACTTAGAATATTTTAAAGATTGTAGGAAAGAATATGAAAAAATCTTCTTTAGTTGAAACTTAATAATTTAGCAAATATATGTCCATAGTAAATTAACATATATGTGGATACATTACAGCTTATATGATTCAAAAATCAAGCATATGACATGCAGTTTGATTTCATTAAACAGGTCCTATAATGGCATTAACATCCCTAGCTGCATAATGCTTTACTATTTATCTAATACACTTAAGTTCCACTATCCTATTTCTCTTCTGTTAGACTCAACAGCAATTCCAGTAGGAAAATACATAAGAAATTATTATTTCCATTTTTTTAGTTTGAAAAATTTAAGCATTGTATTTAATTGACATACAAGTTACTCCAGTTGCTATATTCAGGTTTTCTTAACTTTGTTATTGTATACTATTTTATAGTGAAGATGAATATGCTACTGTGTTCTTCTTCTTATTACATCTATACTGGTTTCTCCTTCCTCAACTATTCCCTTTAGTGTTGAATCTCAAAACTCCAAGGGAAGAAATAATAATTAATTTTTAATGCTTAAGAATGGTTGAAAATATAAGACCACTGATATGATATGACTCAATGGTCACTTGTTAGGCAATATTGAGATAATTATGGAATGTGTATTATACAATGTTGAGTATAAAAGTTATTTATAATGAGATATTCTGTATAGGAAATAAAGGATATTATTAACTTTCAAAACAGTGGCAAGGGATATAGAAAAATAAGAATGGACTTAGGGGATATGACAGAGTTAACATAATTTTGATTTTTCAGATATATGAATATTAGAGATATGTTTTCACAAAGATATGGAGAAAAAGGAACTCACACATTATTGATAAGAATGTAATTTGGCAAAGCCTCTATGGAAAACATTATGGAGATTACTTAAATATTAAAAATCCAGATTGCAGCAGAGGCAGGGCTATGGAGCAGCAGCAGCTGTGTTTCTCTCCTCTCATCTCCTGGGTCAACTAGGAATACCAAAGGAGATCACCTGGGACCACCACAAGACAGGACTAGAATGACTTCAGGAACCCACCAAAACACCAGTGAGTGCAAATACATGTGACTTACAAATTGGAGCCTAGGGAGAGATGAAGTGGCTGGTAGCAGTCCCAGTCTGGCAGTTTACGTTGAGACACCACCTCCAGTCTGTTTCATAACAAAAATACGGCTGAAGGGAGGAGAGGAATCCCCTGGGACTCACCAAATGCTACTTTGAGTCTCCATTGCTACTGCCCTCAGAATGTGGAGCAGCAGCAGGGAAGCCCTGTGCTAATACCAGGGGACAGAGTACTAACCAGGAAAACTCAGGAGAAGATCTATATCTCTGTGGCCTAGCCATGGGGCTGTGAAAGTCACTTTGCATAACCACTAGATTATCACTGCCCCACCCTGCTTTATCTCTTGGTCAGGAGTCAGTGATTAAGCTAAGAAGCCTACTTATAGTTTACAAGACCTCAGGTTCCCTTAGCCTACAAAGAAGAAAAATAACAAAAGAGGCTTTAAGCCAATGAGCTCCAACACAGAGATTAAAAAAAACAAATGTCAATTTCCACAACTGTGAACCCTTTACTTACCTTACTTAGACACAAGTCAATCCAGGCAAGAGTGATCAGTAATTTGAAAAGTATTGAGAGAGGGACCTCATAACATACTACATAAAATGGTTAAACCAACAAAAAGAAATATTGGAGAAATGAACCAGAACAAGAGTCCAGCTAAAAGCCCCCCAAAGAGTGAAGCACAAAATAATGAGGTCAACATCCAAACACTAGTTAAGGAAATAATCACGGGAGTGAGGAAAGGGTTTGAAAGAATTGTCATCAGAAATACAGGAAGAACAAATGAGACTCTGGAAGAAAACACTAATTATCTCAAGGTTATTAGAGAACTGAAAGCTTAAAGAGCTGAGCTAAGAACACAACTAGCTGAACAAGCTAAAACAGTATCAGAACAAGGTAACAAACTAGATGAAGTCCTGAAAACAGTAGAGGGGAGAGAGAATAGAATAAATGAGGCTGAAGACAGAATTAGCAAGATCAAGGGTGAATTAGAGACAACTAAGAAAGAAGTAAGAGAACTCAAAAAGAGATTAAGAGATACTGAAGACAACATCAGAGACATGTGGGATAACTTCAAAAGAAGTAATATATGCATTTTTGGCTTACCAGAGGAAGAAAGAGAAGGAGAGGAAGGAAGCCTTCTTCAGGACATAATAGTTGAGAGCTTCTCTAGTCTAGACAACATAAGACATAAAGGTTCAAGAAGCCCAGAAGGTCTCAAATAGAATTAACCCAACTTAAAGACACCAAGACACATCATATTTAGAATGAAAAGGAATAAGGATAGGGAAAGGATCTTGAACGCTGCAAGAGAAAAACAAAGACTCACCTACAGAGGAAAACCTGTAAGATTAGCAACAGATTTCTCCACACAAACACTAAAGGTTAGAAGAGAATGGCAGGAAATATATAGAAATCTTAATGAGAAAGGCTTTCAACCAAAACTACTATATCCTGCTAGACTGACATTCAGACTAGATGGAGGCATAAAAACCTTCTCAGAAAAGCAACAGTTGACAGAATCAAATATCACCAAGCCTGCCCTGAAAGAAGTTCTGAAAGGTCTCTTATAAACAATCACTTCATCATAAACATGCCATATGTCAGAACACTCTAAAACTCTTCCAGAAAGGCGTTAAAATATCTTCAATATTTGATACCAAAAATGTCACTCTTCCAGAAAGGCATTAAAATATCTTCAATATTTGATACCAAAAATGTCAATGGCCTGAATTCGCCTATTAAAAGGCAAAGAATAGGAAGATGGATCAGAAAACATAACCCAACAATATGCTGTCTACAGGAAACCCACCTAACTCAACAAGACAAACACAAACTCAGAGTGAAGGATAGAAAATCATCATACAAGCCAATGGCCCATAAAAAAAGGGCAGGAACACCTTATTCTCATATCTGACACAATAGACTTTAAAATAAATTAAACTAAAAAAGATAGGGATGGACATTACTTATGTTCAGAGGATCAGTAAATCAAGAGGACTTAACAATTATTAACATCTATGCACCCAATGAGAAGCCATCTAAATGGAGGCACCACATTCCCAGTCTCAAACTGTATTATAGGGACAGTCTGATGAAAACTGCTTGGTACTGGAACATGAATAGAAACGTCCAGTGGAATAGAATTTAGAGCCCAGAAGTAATCCCCCACACTCATGGACATCTATTCTTTGACAAAGGTGCCCAGACTGTTAAATAAGGAAAGAAGAGTCTTTTCAACAAATGATGTTGGAAAAAATGGGTTGAAACATGCAGATGAATGAAACTGAATCACTATATTTCACCAAATATAAAAGTAAATTTCAAATGGATCAAGGACTTGGATGTTAGACCAGAAACTATCAGATACTTAGAGGAAAATATTAGCAGAACTCTATTCCACATAAATTTTAAAGACATCTTCAATTAAACAAAGAAGACTAAGGCAAGCATAAACATATGGGACTAAATCAAATTGAAAAGCTTCTGCACAGCAAAAGACCCCTCACAGAATGGGAGAAGACCTTTATATGCCATATAGACCCCTCAAAGAATGGGAGAAGATCTTTACATGCCATACATCAGACAAGAGGATAATAACCAAAATATATAAAGAGCTAGCCAAACTCAATCACAAGAAAACAAATAACCCCATCCAAATACGGGGAGAGGACATGGACAGAATATTCACCACAGAAGAGATCCAAAAGGCCAAGAAACACATGAAAAAAATGCTCCAAGTCTTTGATTGTCAGAGAAATGCAAATAAAGACAACAATGAGATACCACTTTGTGGGACTATGTGAAAGCTTGGTAGAGCTTAGGGGAGTTCTCCCATCCTTGTGATGGAGGTCTGGAAAGACACCCCAATTATTATACTCTCCCTTCTAGGGATGGAGCTAAGAGGGAAATCCTTTCTGTGACTCAGTTTCCCCTTCTTAGCTTCTCAAAGCCTCACAAAAGCCTGCAGTCTCTCACTCTTAGTTCACTCCCCTGCTAGCAGACAAAATGACTGCCTGCTTGTAAGTTCACTCAAAGTTCATTATATTCACCCAGAGTTCACCACCATATTCACCAGAGTTCACCATCCTTTCATACTCCATCACAAGCCTTGCCAGCAACCTGGCAGTGAGACTCCCACACCTATTTCCTTGTCTTTGGTATCTATGATTTACATCAAGTTTTGTCCTTCTCTAATTTATCTCACCTTACTAGTTTTACCACTATGTTTTTCTTAATACCTTTAGATAATTAACATGCCTTGCATCAAGGAAGCTAATTGCTTTGACCTTTCTGTATCATCAATTCTTGCCATTCCTACCCCTCCCCACCACAGGGGTAGCTGGCCTTTAAGAAACCTGTAATTTCTGACATATTTGAAAAATGTCCCTTATTCTGTTTGCTATAAAACCCTGTGCTTACCCCAAATAAAGTAGAAGTTCATATCCAAACCTCTCCTGGTGTTTCTTTCTGCATCTTGCAATCACTAGAACTGGTGATGAGAGGGCCAGCAGATTATCTTGGGTTGAGAGGACACCCATGTGAGCACCAGTACCACTTCACTCCTGTGAGAATGTCATACATAAGAAAAGGTAACAGCAGCAAATGCTGGAGATGTTGTGGGGCCAAAGGAACCCTCCTGCACTGCTGGTGGGAATGTCAATTGGTCCAATCTCTTTGGAGAGCAGTCTGGAGAAATATCAGAAGGCTAGAAATAGACCTACCCTATGATCCTGCAATTCCTCTCCTGGGGATATATCCTAAGGAACCCAACACACCCATCCAAAAAGATCTGTGCACACATATGTTCTTGGCAGCACAATTTGTAATAGGGGAAAGCTTCACAAGTGGTTTAGCAGGGCTGCAGGTGCCTCTCTGTCTCTCTTCCTCTCTATCTCCCTTTCCTCTAAATTTCTGGCTGTCTCTATCCAATAAATAAAGATAAAAAAGAATAAAAAATCTCTTGATTTAAGAAGATATACACACCTCTAGGTTTACAGCATCATTACTCACAGCAGTTAAGACATGCTAACAAATGTTAATCAACAGATGATTAAAGAGTGAAGTTTTAATATATATATTAAATAGACTTTTTAAAGGATGGTGTTGCAAGAAGGAAATACATAAGGCAGTGGAAGGGGAAGGTAGAAGGGTGGAAATGGCACAGAGTGTTATACTGATAGTAAGAATGACACAGGGACTGGATACAGATGTACCTAACAGAACAGCCTTGTAACAAAGCACAAGGTACTGGGTTCAAGTCCCCAATCTCTACCTACAAGTAAGTAAGTTTCAAAAATGATGAAACAGTGTTCAAGTATCACCCTTTCTCCCTTCCACTCTAATCTCCTGCAGGCACTCCTTGTGGCAGCCTGGAGCTGGAACCCACACATGGTAATGTGTGGCCTCCACTGGGCAAGCCACCTGCTGGCCACCAATAATGGAATCATTTATAGCTTTTGGCTTGACTTAGTGATTGATAGAGAGGATCTACTCTGAATAGTTATCTAAGTACATCACTGAAGAATAAATTAATGGAGCTTAAGCACTTTTTGTAGTTGACACATGTTAAATTGGATAGATATTTTTATCCAGCTATTTCTCAGAGTAGCACATCAGGATATTAGGACAATGGAGACACATTGAATATAATTTCCCTATCACATGCTTTATTTTAGATGACACTGGCAATAAAGTAAGCTTTTTGAAGGATTAAATGTTACTGATATGCCATATGCCATTGGTTTAAAATACTATATTTATCAGGCATAAGTCTTTATACTTTGATATATGTATATGCCTCACCACACCTATCATCATAGTTTTAGTGGCATTATTTTTTAATATATTTTATTTGTTTCCTTGTTTAGGATAGAGACAGAAAAACTGTCCCACTGGGTCCTCTGCCATCATGTTTCACCACTTCTAAAGCATCCCTCCTGCAGATAAGAACCAGGACCTTGAATCGCATTGTTGTGTACCATAATGTGTGTGCTCAGATAAATGTGCCTCTACTGGTCCCCCAGAAATTACATGTATAATGAGAAGTCTGATGTACAAAGACTGAGTTGTCCAAGTTTATAAAACTTAAATAAGTCATTTGATATGGTGATTTAATCTTATGTATTTTTTCCTATGTGGAATCGGAGAAGCGCTATGTCAGAGTAGGATCTATTTTAAGAAAAGTCCACAGACCAATAAGAACTATTTTTTTTTCCTTTTCAGTACAGACAAGACCTCTTTAAATGAGGAAATGTGTCAAATGGAGATAGCTAGCAAACACACACACACATTTTCAAGTTTTTCTCATTATAATATAAATGGAAAAATAGAAAAATCCTTTTTTAATATTTATTTTATTTATTTATTCCCTTTTGTTGCCCTTGTTGTTTTATTGTTGTAGTTATTATTGTTGTTGTCATTATTGGATAGGACAGAGAGAAATGGAGAGGAGGGGAAGACAGAGAGGAGGAGAGAAAGATAGACACTTGCAGACCTGCTTCACCGCCTGTGAAGCTACTCCCCTGCAAGTGGGGAGCCGGGGTTCGAACCGGGATCCTTATGCCGGTCCTTGTGCTTTGCGCCACCTGCACTTAACCCACTGTGCTACAGCCCAACTCCCGAACAATCCTTTTAAAAGCTTATAGTTCAAACACAAAATGAACTAAGATCATTCACAATTCACAAGTGAGATTACAGTTAGATAAGCATATTTTGCAAATGTAATGAAAAGTTGGAGTGACAACTAATCCCTAAAAAATGATGATTTCTACCTTACCGAATTTCTTTATGTCCCTTTATGTCCGTAAGTCAATCAATGTCATTCACCACATCAATGAAAGCAAAGCCAAAATCCACATGATTATTTCAATAGATGCAGAGAAAGCCTTTGACAAAATCCAACACACATTCATGCTCAAAACTCTACAAAAAATGGGAATAGATGGGAAATTCCTCAAGATAGTGGAGTCTATATATAGCAAACCTACAGCCAACATCATACTCAATGGACAGAAGCTGAAAGCATTCCCCCTCAGATCGGGGACTAGACAGGGCTGTCCACTGTCACCGTTACTCTTCAACATAGTATTGGAAGTTCTTGCCATAGCAATCAGGCAAGAGAAAGGAATCAAAGGAATACAGATTGGAAGGGAAGAAGTCAAACTCTCACTATTTGCAGATGATATGATAGTATACATAGAAAAACCTAAAAGAATCCAGCAGAAAACTACTGGAAGTTATTAGGCAATATAGCAAGGTGTCAGGCTACAAAATCAATGTGCAAAAATCAGTGGCATTTCTTTATGCAAACACTAAATCTGAAGAAGACATCCAAAAATCACTCCCATTTAAGGTTTCAGCAAAATCAATCAAATACCTAGGAATAAAGTTGACCAAAGAAGTGAAAGACTTGTATGCTGAAAACTATGAGTCGCTACTCAAGGAAATAGAAACTGATACCAAGAAATGGAAAGATATCCCATGCTCATGGATTGGAAGAATAAATATCATCAAAATGAATATTCTCCCCAGAGCCATATACAAATTTAATGCAATACCCATCAAAGTTCCACCAAGCTTCTTTAAGAGAATAGAACAAACACTACAATCATTTATCTGGAACCTGAAAACACCTAGAATTGCCAAAACCATCTTGAGGAAAAGAAACAGAAATGGAGGCATCACATGCCCAGACCTTAAACTATATTATAAAGCCATCATCATCAAAACAGCATGGTACTGGAACAAAAATAAGGCACACAGACCAGTGGAACAGAATTGAAAGCCCAGAAATAAATCTCCACACCTATGGACATCTAATCTTTGATAAGGGGGCCCAAAGGATTAAATGGAAAAAGGAGGCTCTCTTCAATAAATGGTGCTGGGAAAACTGGAGTGTAACATGCAGAAGAATGAAATTGAACCACTTTATCTCACCAGAAACAAAAATCAACACCAAATGGATCAAAGACCTAGATGTCAGACCAGAAACAATCAAATACTTAGAGGAAAACATTGGTAAAACACTTTCCCACATACACCTCAAGGACATCTTTGATGAATCAAACCCAATTGCAAGGAAGAATAAAGCAGAAACAAACCAATGCGACTACATCAAATTGAAAAGCTTCTGCACATCCAAAGAAACTATCACACAAACAAAGAGACCCCTCACAGAATGGGAGAAGATCTTCACATGCCAGACATCAGACAAGAAACTAATCACCAAAATATATAAAGAGCTCAGCAAACTTAGCACCAAAAAAGCAAATGACGCCATCCAAAAATGGGCAGAGGATATGAACAAAACATTCACCTCAGAGGAGATCCAAAAGGCTAACAAACATATGAAAAACTGCTCTAGGTCACTGATTGTCAGAGAAATGCAAATTAAGACAACACTAAGATACCACCTCACTCCTGTAAGAATGGCATACATCAAAAAGGACAGCAGCAACAATTGCTGGAGAGGATGTGGGGACAGAGGAACCCTTTTACATTGCTGGTGGGAATGCAAATTGGTACAGCCTCTGTGGAGAGCAGTCTGGAAAACTCTCAGAAGGCTAGACATGGACCTTCCATATGATCCAGTAATTCCTCTCCTGGGCTTATACCCCAAGGACTCCATAACACCCAACCAAAAAGAGGTGTGTATTCCTATGTTCATAGCAGCACAATTCATAATAGCTAAAACCTGGAAGCAACCCAGGTGCCCAACAACAGATGAGTGGCTGAGAAAGCTGTGGTATATATACACAATGGAATACTATGCAGCTATCAAGAACAATGAACCCACCTTCTCTGACCCATCTTGGTCAGAGCTAGAAGGAATTATGTTAAGTGAGCTAAGTCAGAAAGATAAAGATGAGTATGGGATGATCCCACTCATCAACAGAAGTTGAGGAAGAAGATCTGAAAGGGAAACTAAAAGCAGGACCTGATCAAATTGTAAGTAGGGCACCAAAGTAAAAACCCTGAGGTGAGGGGTAGACATGCAGCTTCCTGGGCCAGTGGGGGGTAGGAGTGGGTGGGAGGGATGGGTCACAGTCTTTTGGTGGTGGGAATGGTGTTTATGTACACTCCTAGTAAAATGTAGTCATATAAATCACTAGTAAATTAATACGAGAGGGGAAACATTAATTGTATGTCTCGAAGTTTTTCAAAACACAGACTGAATCTTTTCAATATATAGGCTGTGTAATTGATATGCAGACTCTCTCAAAAGCCTAGACCAAGTAGGTCAGAAGCAACCAATAGCACAGCTATATACAAGATACTGGGTACTGCACAGCAAACCCTACAAAAGGACTTTTCAAAGTTAACCCAATTACCAAATAATGTGATGATAACATTAACTATCGATTGTCTTTTTGAACACCCTAAGACAACAGGAACCTCACATCTCCACTATAGAGCCCCTACTTCCCCCATTCCTGGAATCCTTGGATAGGGCCCACTTTCCCGTATGCCTCTCCCAATCCATATCAAATAATATTGCATCCGCCGATCACAACCTAACCATCGCAACGATTGCCACCTCAATATGCTTCACTTCAGACTGTGTCCAGAGACTTCACGTGTGGAATGACAACCCTTCAGCTTCATTACTCGGGTGAGACCTTTCCTTTCATAGTATACTCTAATTTCATCTCAGGTGGTTCACTTTCTAATAAAGTCCCAAAACCTAGATATAGACCAGGTTCCAGGAGATAGAGCATATGTTCACACGTATCCATAAACTACTGCAAAATATATAGCTGAAAGCAGAAGTACACTAGAGTTTGAAGTGAGTACCCCCCAACACTTCCTCTCCACTATTCCAAGCTTTGGGTCCATGATTGCTCAACAATTTGTTTGGCTTCGTATGTTAACTCTCTTTTCAGTCACCAGGTTCCAGATGTCATCAGGATGCCAACCAGGCTTCCCTAGACTGAAGACCCCACCAATGTGTCCTGGAGATCGGCTTCCCCAGAGACCCACTCTACTAGGGAAAAAGAGAGGCAGACTGGGAGTATGGACTGACCAGTCAACGCCCATGTTCAGTGGGGAAGCAATTACAGAAGCCAGACCTTCTACTTTCTGCAACCCACAATGACCCTGGGTCCATGTTCCCATAGGGATAGAGAATGGGAAAGCTATCAGGGGAGGGGGTGGGAAATGGAGATTGGGTGGTGGGAATTGTGTGGAATTGTACCCCTCCTACCCTATGGTTTTGTTAATTAATCCTTTCTTAAATAAAAAAATAATAAAAAATTTAAAAAAATGATTTCAACATTACCGAATTTCTTTATGTCTCTTTAGATCTTACAATATTCATTTATATGTGGCTTTGAAATTTACCTCCCTAGCCTCAGTCTACTTTACCTTTACCTTCCCTAACTACTGTCACATACTAATGGGGTAGAAATTTCCTGAACTCTTCCAATGTTAAAAATTTTTGTTGGAATATATGTGCGTGTATTTGTGTGTGTGTGTGAACACACACACATATATGATTGTATACATATATACACATATATCTAATTATACTCAATATATATCATGTAATAAATTTATATATTACAGAGTTTCATAGTAGATTCTTCCATAGGGTTCTGAAAGGTTTGAAAGTATTTCTATTCTCCATCTTTAATTAAAGTCTCAAGAAAATGAACTGTTACCAAATAATGCCACATCTCTAGCAATTGGAACCTTATGTAAGACACTGTTTAAAATAAGGTGATTTACTTGCAATGGAAGCATCATAGATAAACTGCATACCTAAAGCATAATCTATTTGAATAAATGGGGAAGGATTATTCTTCCTACTGTTACAGGATTACATAATAGTCCAGGCTTAAGCAAATACTCATTTTAATTTCTCAAAAAGTTCAGAAAAATTTTAGTAGATATTGTGATGATTAATTTATTTATAATAACGAAGTTTGGTGTTACAGAAATTATATTAATAGGAGTTGACTATTGTTCCTTCAAATTAAAATAACTCTACATGGTAAACTATTTACAAAAGTTCCACTGGGAGTTATTCCTGCTCCCAGTAATTAGCACAACAAAAGACTTATATTAGAACTGAAATAATAAAATTCCCAATTTGTCCCTTTTAATTTTATAGTTGAAAGGCCTTTTAGAGATTGTTTCAAATGTATTTTGTAGATGTGGAAAGTGAGATCCAAACAGTTCAGATGCTTTCCCCCTTCATGGTCACTTTGTGAGTTGGTAGCATAACTGAGTCTAGAACTCATAACCTTGTCCTTGTATTTTATTCCCACACTACCAAACTGATTCCCTAGCATACTATCCTTTCATTATATATAAAAACATATATATATATATATATATATATATATATATATATATATATATTGCAGTATAGCAGCTTAATCGGTAACTACAGGACTAATGCACATTTCAGAATACATTAAGAATATTAATATTATCAGGAGAAAAGACTTATATTGCAGCATAAACCCTCATTTTTCCCACTTAATGCATACTCCTAGTTCTTACGAAGAGAAAATAATCAGTGTCAGTCAGCAACTTGTTTCCAATGCAAACTGTATGGCACTATCAATATGACAGCTTCATGGTCAAACATTAGATCATCTTTATACCCAAAGTTTCTCTGCAACTCAAAAGATATCAATCATTGGGAAGGATCAACTAAACTATCTCCCCACTAGCACTCTGATTTAATGTTCATAGCATCTGTTGTCAACAAAGGGAAATAAGAGAAGAGATTCAATTTCTATCCTTCCATTCTAAGGCACTCAAAACACATTAGAATAAATGTGCTATTTATTCTCTGAACTGATGACATTTTCCCTATGTGCTTTTGTCTGCCGTTTCCTTTTGCTCAACATATCTAACTTTCTTTTCTATCTCTTCTTCTGAGGCTTAGAATTTTGGAGCATTTAATGGAACTACTTGATGAGGTTTAGTAAGGACACGTAAGCTAGCACTATTTTGACATGGCCACAAAATTTCATTCAAATACAGAGTGATTTGACTAAACAACTTACTGAAATTATCTCTTCAAGGCATGTATATATATTTCCACTGCTACTAAACAGAGGCTGTGATTTGTTTTCATTTGAGTCTTGGCCTAATGGTTCAAGGAGAAAAGCGCTGAATTTGAAGCAAGACTGCCTTCATTTTGTATAGTAAATTGAGATGATTTACATCTATGGACATAAGTTTGTCATTAGAATAGGATAATAACACCAATTAATTGCACTTAGAATTACTATTTAGCTGGTAGTTAGAGAAATGCAAAGAAGTAATAACAAAGGCTTAAGCAAGATTTCAGTTTATTCCTTCACGTTAAACACTGAGAAAGCAAGCCAGGATTGATATTCTAGCTAATGGCATCAAGGGATCAGTGTTCTTTTATTCTTTTTTATCATTCATGTCATTTTGCAGTTCAGGGAAGCAGTATTTGTGATGTAAGAACAAGAGTAAGAAAGGAATAAAAAAGAAAAGAAAGATAGTAAATAGAAATTACTTTTTAAAAATGAGGCATAATGGAAAAGATTTATATTCGGTTGGTCTTCATTAGGTATCGGGGCATACTAGGCTGCAACAAGAGCTGGAAAATAAGACATTCATTCTAGATGGAAAATGTACAGAAAAAATGTAAGGACTATATCTCATAATAAAAACAAAGTAAAGTATTAGAAAGATCCAGTGTCTCTATGACTCCTCCCCTATGAAAGACTACCAGTTTTCTACAAACCTCTGGAACACATTCCTGGGACCCATTATATACAGGTGCTACCATTTGACTTCCTGCTGGGTGGAAATCATGTGAGCCACTTCAAGGTTCAAGCCTAGATCTTTACGAATTTTCTTTCTTTCTTTTTTTATACATTTTTGAAATAATCTTTATTTATTGGACACAGACAGCCAGAAGTCAAGAAAGAAGGATAGAGATGGAGAGAGACAGAGAGACAACTGCAGCCCCACTTTACTACTCACAAAACATTCCCCTTGTAAGTAGGGATCGGGGGCTTGAAACCGGGGCCTTATGCATGGTAACATGTGCACTCAACCTGGCCCCAGTCTTCATGAACTTTCTATCTCCATTTTTCCTTTTGGAGTATGCATCTTTTATTTAAGCTATCTAAAAATCTGAATTATAAGAAACTTATCTATAAATGAGGATAATAATCTATGGAACATTAAAAAATAGAAGAAATACAACCCAACAAGATTATGTGGAACAAAAACACATGCTGCAGTGAGTTTCTTATCTAGAACTAGTATGTTAGAAGAAAGTAGAATTATATAATATATTTCATTATTTTAAAGCAGCTAACCTTGACACACACACACACACACACACCCCAATTGGGGTGTTTCTAAAGGTCAAATGAGGTAATGTTATAATATTCTGGCAGTACCTATGTATGGTAATATGTGAATAAATAAATAAGCATATACATATATATAATCATAGGTTATAGATTTTATATAGTTAACTTCACATGTTTATTATATAGCATTTATAATTAGACACAAATGTGTGTATATATTTATATAACAATGTAAATAGAACCAGTCATCTTCTTGAAGTGTAACCAGGGCACTCCAAAGTGTATTTCACCTCAATCATTAAATGTAGAACATAAATAATAGCACCCCATGTATTTTCCAAACTTGATAAAAAAATCCCTTATTATTGTGCCTCAATGAAATAAACTATGGTGTTTGTTGATATAAACAAAAATAGACTAGAGTTATCTTAATCTAACATGTCAAGATCTCAAGATGCCTGCCTCCATGGGTGGCCAACACTATATCGTTTCTTCTCCAAAACAGAAGATTCTGGGTGCATCTGGGTAACAAGTCTAGCAGATGGAGACTTGTCTCAAGTCGCCTCCCCCAGGGTTCTGTTCTGGCTCCTACACTATTTAATATTTACATCAATGACCTCCCAGAAACTTCTTCAAGGAAGCTCATCTATGCCGATGACATCTGCTGTGCAACTCAGGCATCCAAGTTCGACATCCTAGAGGAAACACTCACGAAAGACATGTCTCTGATATCTGATTACTATAAAAAATGGCGACTAATCCCTAGCGCTGCAAAAATGGTATCATCTGTTTTCCATCTACACCATGCCTCGGCCTCGCGTGAGCTTAATGTGCAGCTTGGCGATACGAGAATATGGCATGAAGCCCAGCCAGTCTATCTTGGCGTTACTCTCGATCGCACCCTGTCATTTCACGAACATCTCATAAAAACTGCAGCAAAGGTGGGTGCGAGGAATAACATCATTGCAAGACTGGCCAGCTCCTCATGGGGTGTGAGCGCTTCCACACTACGATCATCATCTCTGGCATTATGCAATTCCACTGCAGAATACTGTGCCCCAGTATGGTTCCGTAGCCCCCATGTCCACTTGGTCGATTCCAAATTATATTCCTCCATGAGGATAATTTCTGGAACCATCCGTTCTACCCCGGTTCCATGGCTGCCAGTTCTTAGCAACATCGCCCCGCCAGATATTCGTCGGGATGCGGCATCATCTAAGTTCATTTCCCACGTCTATGCTCGACCAGACCTGCCAATATACGCGGATGTCTTCGCCCACCCTGTCCAACGCTTGACGTCTCGTCAACCAATCTGGTCCCCTACGCCTACACTGAACTTCTCTGTTCCAGACTCTTGGAAACAGAGTTGGCAGTCAGCTGAGGTAAAGAACAAACACCTCATCACAGACCCCTGCAAGCGTCAACCCGGCTTTGACCTAGCACGTTATGATTGGGCCCTCCTCAATCGCTATCGAACAGGCCATGGCCAGTGCGCCGCTATGTTCCATCGCTGGGGAGCCAGAGATGACAGACAGACTCTGACCCACGTGGTTAGTGACTGCCACCTCTCCGGATTCAGGGGGGGTCTCGAAGCTTTGCATCGGACTCAGCCTGACGCTGTTGACTGGCTATGGAAGAAGGGCAAACACTAGAAGAAGAATCTAACATGCATTAATCTCATTCTCCTTTATGAGGTCTCCAGTGTAGTACTCAGGATAAAACCACCACAAAGAGGGGAATTAGTATTATCATCTGAGGTTAAAGTCATTGTAAAATGTATGTGATATACAGCTATCAAGAACAATGAACCCACCTTCTCTGATCCATCTTGGACAGAGCTAGAAGGAATTATGTTAAGTGAGCTAAGTCAGAAAGAGAAAGATGAGTATGGGATGATCCCACTTATCAACAGAAGTTGAGAAAGAAGATCTGAAAGGGAAACTAAAAGCAGTATCTGACTAAATTAAAAGTAGGGCACCAAAGTAAAAACCCTGTGGTGAGGGGTAGACATGAGGCTTCCTGGGCCGGTGGGGGGTGGAGGGGTGGGTGGGATGGGACACAGCCTTTTGGTGGTGGGAATGGTGTTTATGTACACTCCTAGTAAAGTGTAGTCATATAAATCACTAGTTAATTAATATGAGAGGGAGAAAATTAATTGTATGTCTCAAAGTTTTTAAAACACAGACTGAGTCTTCTTAATATATAGGCTGTGTATTTGATATGCGGACTCTCAAAAGCCTAGACCAAGTAGATCAGAGGCAACCAGTAGCATAGCTATTTACAAGATACTGGGTTCTACACAGCAAACCCTAACAAAAGGACTTTTCAAAGTTAACCCAATTACCAAATAATGTGATGATAACATTAACTATTGATTGTCTATTTGAACCCTAAGACAGCAGGAATCTCACATCTCCACTATAGAGCCTATATTTCTCCCAGTCCTGGAACCTTAGGATAGGGCCCACTTTCCCGCATGCCTCTCCCAATCCATATCAAATAATATTGCATCAGCCGACTGCAACCTAATCAATGCAATGATTGCCACCTCAACATGCTTCAGCTCAGTCTGTGTCCAGAGACTTCAGGTGTGGAATGACAACCCTTCAGCTTCATTACTCGGGTGAGACCTTTCCTTTCATAGCATTCTCTAATTCCATCCCAGGTGGATCACTTTCTAACAAAGTCCCAAAACCTAGATATAGACCAGGTTCCAGGAGATAGAGCATATGTTCACACATATCCATAAACAAGTGCAAAATATATAGCTGAAAGCAGAAGTACACTAAAGTTTGCAGTGAGTATCCCCCCAATACTTCCTCTCCACTATTCCAACCTTTGGGTCCATGATAGCTCAACAATTTGTTTGGCTTCGTATGTTAACTCTATTTTCAGCCACCAGGTTCCAGATGCCATCAGGATGCTGGCCATGCTTCCCTGGACTGAAGACCCCACCAATGTGTTTTGGAGCTCAGCTTCCCCAGAGACCCACCCTACTAGGGAAAGAGAGAGGCAGACTGGGAGTATGGACTGACCAGTCAACGCCCATGTTCAGCGGGGAAGCAATTACAGAAGCCAGACCTTCCACCTTCTGCAACCCAGGACCCTGGGTCCATGCTCCCAGAGTGATAGAGAATGGGAAGGCTATCAGGGGAGGGGATGGGATATGGAGACTGGGTGGTGGGAACTGTGTGGAGTTGTACCCCTTCTACCCTATGATTTTTTTTAATTTATCCTTTCTTAAATAAAAATAAATTTAAAAAATGTATGTGCTACTTTCTAACTACAAAATCCCCACAATTTTTTACCTGATAAAGTACTCATCTAAATTATATTTATCAAATGAGAGAGGGGAAATAAGTAAAAATGTAAAGAGCAAAGTAATATACCCTGATAGAGTATGTATAATTTAGGGTAGAACCCTCAGGTCTTATTATCTACCCCAATGATTGGAACTATAACATTAGATATGCACTGACTTTTGGCTGTATATGTAGTCTCAAACTCCAGTTTTATTCTCCTCAGCCCAGGGAAACTGTCACTGCTTCCTGTCTGGCCTAAAAGCTCTTAGTGATACAAATCAGCAAATTCTACCAGGAGAGAAAATAGAAAAACAGGTCTCATATTTCATACTCTTCCACCTTTCATGTATCCAGGCCCCTTAAGCCATGACTTGTTTGCCTTCTAATAATCTTATCTATATATCCTACATCACTTTTAGAAATACAGTTAATAGAGTTAGTTAACACTTAATAGAGCTGATAGTTAATAGAGTTCAATATATCATATTGTCATAATCAAAATCAAAAACAAAAGTCAGTTTGGGATACTACTACAGCAGCCTCTAAGAAAAAAATAAAAGACTTCCATTTTCTGGCTTTCTTATTCTCAGATCATTAGGAAAAAAATAAACAAACAACAACAACAACAAAAAAAAAAAATTGACAGGTTACAGTCAAAGTGAATCAGGTGTATCACTACTGAGTCTGCTGTTGATTCTGCCTCACTCTTAAATCTCCTAGCCAAGGGGAGTTGTTATGTTATGAGGACAGTGAAAAGTAAGAAAGTGAGTCCTTTTGCTGTGAGTCTGAAAGAAACTGAGGTTTCCTGTCAACAGCAAATGAGTGTGTTCTTTTGACAGAGATCATCCAAACCTAACCAAACTGAATCTGGTTATAGAATCTCTTTATACCTGACTCTCAAAATCTGTGTAGCATAATGTGTGAGTTTGTTTTGTTATGTTCACTTATGGCAATGGATCTATAATATACAACTTATCATTTTAACCAGTGTTAAATCTACAGTTCAGAAGAATGAAGCACATTCAGATTGTTGAATACTCATTAGTACATATCCATGTTTATAATAAAAATGAGAATGTTGGTTCTCCCCTTATTTTTCATTATTAGTTTTAAATCAATTTTATTTTATTTTATTTATTATTGGATAGTCTGAGAGAAATTGAGAGGGGAGAGGAGACAAGTGAGGGAAAGAGACAGAGACATTTGATCTACTCATGAAGCTTTGTACCTGCAGGTGGGGACCAGGGCTTTGAACCCTCTTCTTTGCACATTGCAATATGTGCACTTAACTAGGTGCACCACTGCCTGGCCCCCTATTTTCATTATTAAAGAGGCAAAATGTCCATTAACACAGAACTCATAAAATATCTGCTTATTCTCATAAACTACTATGCTAGTTATTTCAGGTTTAATATTCTTGGAAATTCTGTCTTTTTCTTTCTGGTTCTCTGTTTTGTTTTTAAATCAAAATAAGTAGACATATTGTTAGTTCTCACTAACTACATTCTAAAAGTAACCTGATTTTCCCTTCAGTCTCATGGGATTAAGAAAATAATGTGATACTGAAAGATTCTGTGAGAACAACTAAGACAAAGGGTTGAAATAGGAAAACTTTATCTCAAAGGTAAAATTTCCTCACAAATTGGAAAAGCATTCAATATGACTTTATACTCTAAACCAAGCATTTTTTTTTTACTTCAGTCACTTATTATTATAGTTAAGTTCAGGTATGCATTGTGGCATATCTTCTAACATTAATAATTCTTTGAGAAGTTTTTCATTGTTACCCAAAGGTTTTTAAAACTTACTACTCCCTAAAGATATTCAGGTCTAATTTCTCAGAAAGATAACTAACTTTGAACTATTTATTAACATGTATTAATCACAAATTATTATTAATTCTAAACTATAAATGAAAGACTCTATCTTTGGGGCTATTTCACAATGGTATCAATATAGTTAAATGAGAAAACTATAGAAATTTGATGAAGTATAGTGATTATAGAATCAATCATGGTTAGAGAAATAGTCAATTAAACAAGAAATCACTCTATCATTCTCTCTTGAAAGCCAATCAATCTATTCCTATTTGTGCTGTATTCTCAACTTTGTGGTAAATTATCACTTTTCTGTCTTTTCTAACTACCTTTTAGTTATATTCTCTGCCATAACAAAGATAGCTACAAATTACCATATCCTTATCATATTTCCATATCAAATATACTATTTTAAATACTTTAATGTATATTTATCTGATAAACATTTAAAAAATTTAGGGAATATAATCATACATAGAGATTATAAGTTTTTAGTTTTAATTTTGAAAGCTGTATTATTTATATTTTTTAAAAATATTTTTATTTATTTATGAGAAGGATAGGAGGAGAGAGAGAAAGAATCAGATTATCACTCTGGTACATGTGCTGCTGGGAATTGAACTCAGGACCTCATGCTTGAGAGTTCAATACTTTATCCACTGTGCCATCTCCTGGAACATGAAGCTGTATTATTTAAATATCATAGATATGAAAACTATCCAGTTCTGAGACATAACAAAAGTGAGTGTGTTTCACATGGCAAAAATGTAACTCAGCTTAAAAAAAAAAAGATTGCTTTGGTAGTCTATCACATAGTACAAAATGCAAGGACCAGCACAAGGATCCTGGTTCGAGCTCCAGACTGCCCACCTACAGGGGGGAGGGGATCCCTTCACAACCAATGAAGCAGGTCTGCATATGTCTACCTTGCTCTCTGCCTCTCCAGATCTTCCCTCTCTATCAATTTCTCTCTATCCTGTCCAATAAAAAATGCAAAAAATGGCCACCAGGAGCAATGAATTCGTAGTACTGGCAACTGAGCCCCAGCAATAAAAATGGAAGTGTGTGTATATATATATATATATTTATATATACATATATTACTTTATCTGACAAATTTTCATATGAGAAGGAGAAAGAGAATCTAGAGCACCACTATAATCCAGTGCTAATGATCAAACCAGGAGTCTCAAGTATGCAAGACCTTTGCTCTACCATCTGTAATATCTCCCAATTTACCCAAACATATCAATTTAACAACACAAAATCATGGTCTGGATTATACATGTGCTTTCTTTAAAAGTTTCATTACCGTTAGAATTGGGCATTTGTCCATGTGTCAAAAATATCAATCTATATCCCCTTTGAAACTTCATGCATTAATAAATATTATAACGAGGTCTACATATAGTCCATATGTTTAAACATATACATAGAGGTATAGAAGTCAGAGAAATAATTTGGCTACTTTACTGCATGATTTGCATTTTGAACCTCCTGACTGAATACACAGCACTGAATTTACTGAATTAGTAACTGACTTCTCACTCTCATATTAGATGGATAGCATCAACACTGATATATGTATATGTATATGTATATGTATATGTATATGTGTATGTGTATGTGTATGTGTATGTGTATGTATATGTATTATATATCTTTTTTGTTTTTCTGGGTGGTAGCTCAAATGGCACATCAGAATTATATGGCTGAGGTAACCTACTGGATTTCCAGCACAAGCATTGTAGTAGTGTTCTGACTTGTCTCTCACTGTCTCTATCTCATGTGAAACTCTCTGTCATATGTAATAAATATTAAATATACTTTGTCCCTCACTCCTACACTAACTATACCTCTTTTAAAATGGAAGAATATTAGCATTATTCTGTAAGCTTTGCTTTTTCACTGACATTAGGTAATAACACAAAACCAAATACCACATATGGCTGTGAGCTATATATTCACACTATGAAGTAAGAATGCATACTGCTGAGAAATTGACAAGATTCAATATCAAACTGTCCAAATTTCAATTGCTCTGACTGAAATACAAATCTATTCTCATAGAAAGCTTTCATAACAGAAGGCTCACAGAACTCACATAAAGGGTTAACACTATTACAAGATGTAAACTCAAAACAAAATGCCTTTAAACCACAGGAATAAATGAACCTTCCCAAAAGAAAATAACACACATATTAAGTACAAGAGCATAATAAAGTTCCCTGAATTAATCTGTTTATAAGTCTGTTTTCAATAAGACCTAAAACAAAAAAGTAGAAAATAATATCAAATACCATTATAACATTTCTAGAGCAGGTACATTTTTTTTTTTACTAGAGCACTGCTCAGTTCTGGCTTATGGTGGTATGAGGGATTGAACCTGGGACTTCAGATCCTCAGGCATGAGAATATCTTTACTCAACCATCATACTATCCACACTCACCTGAGCATGTACTTTTTTTTTTTACAGATGAATCACATAAGAATTTCATAAATGTAAAATAGAAAACTGACAATAAATTCAGTGAATAGGTTAAAAGAATACATAAGTATGATTAACTATTAGTCTTAATTTGATGTCTAAAACATTAACCCAAAATGATGCACAGAGAAATAGAAACATGAATACCATTTCAATGTCATGTTACATTAGAAATAGATTTTAAAGGCCTGTTGTTAGAAATTTCAGCAAGAAGGAAAATTAGGAAATATACAAAATTTGATGAGTCAATGGTTAAAGAATTATCCAGAATTAAATTACTACAACAATAAAGCTGTTGGATTACCTTCTCCTTCTGCAAACTGAAGGTATGTCATTTGAAAAACTAACCTTCCTTTAAGATATATAGCAGACTTCCTTTTTAGCACTCAATTATAAAACTATTAGATTTGATTTGCTCTTTGGGTTTCTGTTGTTGTTGTTGTGCATAGTAGTAACCGTCTAGATATTGCAAATACTGGATTTGGGGTTTTGAATTCTGAGGAGAGAGATTCCTTGATGGATCTGAAATTAAATAAACCTCTTAATATCATGTAGAACCTTTAAAAAGTGTACTTTTTATATTATATATATTATAGAAGTACACCTGGTTGAGCTCACAAGTTACCATGCTCAAGGACTCACATTCAAACCCCCCATCCCCACCTGCAGGAGGAAAGCTTTATAGAGGTTACACAAAGTTACAGGGGTCTCTATTTGTCTCTCCTCTTCCCCTCTGAATTCCTCACTATCCTATTAAATAAAAAATAATAAATAAATATTTTAATAGAAAGATATATTGTGTTCTAGACATGAGTATATAACAAGCAAGCTCAGAATAATCAGAATCAGGAATTTTTATATACACACTGAATTTGGAGTGACAAATAAAGCAACTCAAATACTTTAAAATTGCATTGTTTTAAAAAGTATTTAATCTTGACATGTCATTTTCTTTTATTATTTATTTGTTTATTTAAAAATATTTATTTATCTACCCTTTTGTTGCCCTCGTTGTTTTCTGGCATATCATTTTCTCTCTACTTATTTTGTGGCTTTGAGGGTTAGCATTTTCAGTAACACAATGTTTCGGGCAATTATTATTTTCTGCCCCTTCTCATAGCATTTTCAAACTATTGTTCAGGCATTTATGCTAGTAAACACAATCGTCTTACATACAGCACTGGTCATTTACTTCCCCAGAAAATCTTCTCTTTATCTAGATATTGAATAATTTCTATTTATTTGTTTGAGTCCACTATACAGTAATTGTTAAATACATTCTCTCTCTCTCTCTTTGCTACCCCTTAAATTATTTTGTACATATTTTTCTACAAGTCCTTGAACATTTTTAATGTTTGCTTTAAAGTTCATGTCTGGTCATTGCAATAAATGGGTCATCTCTAGTCTATTTATAACAAACCCATTTTCTAGGTGAAAACATGTTCCTTATTTTTACATATCTAGAAAGTAATATTCTTAGGCTGAAAATTATGGGTGACATAGCATAGAATCTGGTTTATGTTATTTCCCTTTAGAAAATGTGAACTTCTGATCTGTCTGTCAGAACAAAATTACTGGCACATGTTTTTGGCTTTATGTTTTGTCAGTGCTGGTCTATTTTGCCTTAGGTTTTGAACTTTACTCAAAAGTCTGGTTCTTACTGATAATGTGTGTCCTTTGTGGGATCTTCACTGAATGTCTGGAGTCCTCTCAGCAAGGCCTCCCACATTGACTAGGGGCAAGTCCAACAGCCATTAGCACTTTTTCACTTCTCATATCCTTCTCTTCCCTCAGTTCTGCTCCAGCTACTTTCTGCTAGAATTGTTGGACTCCTGTCCTTGTTTGCACTTGGTTAATGACCCCTAGGGAACCTATACAGATTTCTGAGCTCTGCTTCCCTGCACAGCTTCCGCCTATAAGTTTCCCTTTCTCAGAAGTTTCAGCTGCTTCAACTATCTAGAATTCCACAGTTCAGCAAGACCTACTTGCTCATCTGGGAACCAAACCATAGCATTCTAGAAAATACATACAAGTATCAAATCAGGAAACTGAGAGGAATCACCGACACCCCAAATCAGTGTTTCTGTAACTTGCTTTGCAAATTGTCCAGTGCCTGGTATATACAGTATATAGTACATGTATATGTGTGTGCATCTGTATGTGTATATGCATGTGTACATAGCATTACCTTGGCACTAGTTACTTAGCCATATACAGAAGTGGTCTTTCAATATATTGCTTTGAGAACAAAAGCACAAACAAAAAATCAGAAACAAATTTAATATCTACTAAAATTAATCCCTTAATATTACATATTTACTTATTTTTATTTATTTATTTTCCTTTTTGTTGGCTTTGTTTTTATCATTGTTGTGGTTATTATTATTGTTGTTATTGATGTCATTGTTGCCAGATAGGACAGAGAGAAATGGAGAGAGGAGGGAAAGACAGAGGAGGAGAGAAAGATGGACACCTGCAGAACTGCTTCACCACTTGTGAAGCAACCCCCCTGCAGGTGGGGAGCCTGGAACTCAAACTGGGATCCTTGTGCTTTGCACCATGTGCACTTAACCCGCTGTGCTACCGCCCGAACCCCAATATTGCATATTTATATGTAAATCCCATCCTATTTTTCAAAGAGAATGTCATAGAAAGATGTTATAGTACATTGTTAAAATACAGTTTTTTTTTTTTTTAAAAAGATTTTGTTATTAATGAGAAAGGAGGAAAGAGAGAAAGATCCAGTTATCACTCTGGTATCACTTTGGTATTTCACTCTGGTACACTTTGGTCTACATGTCCCTGTGAAACATTCACAAGGTGAAAATGCAATAATACTTTTTAAAATATTTATTTTATTTATTTATTCCCTTTTGTTGCCCTTGCTGTTTTATTGTTGTAGTTATTATTGTTGTTGTCGTTGTTGGATAGGACAGAGAGAAATGGAGAGAGGAGGGGAAGACAGAGAGGAGGAGAGAAAGATAGACACCTGCAGACCTGCTTCACCGCCTGTGAAGCGACTCCCCTGCAGGTGGGGAGCTGGGGTTCGAACCAGGATCCTTATGCCGGTCCTTGTGCTTTGCGCCACCTGCGCTTAACCCGCTGCGCTACAGCCCGACTCCCGCAATAATACTCTTAAAGAATAAAATAAGTAAGAGGACTTGGTATTGGTAAACTGCTTGGAAATCACTGTCCACTCTTACTACCCGTTTGTGAAGCACCTGCTATTGAAAGATTCTATAGTAAGAAAAGTAGAAACTAGACAAACTCAGAAAAAATATGTTTATTTCCTTGGCACTAACTAGAAATCTTTTAACCTTAATATCAAACTGTGTAGCATTCTCTCTCACACTTTGTTTCTACCATTGCATATTTGAAATGTTTTTTTTTCTCCTTATTATTACTAGAAACTGACATGAAGGATCCACCTTCCCTTGCAAATATGACATGCCAATTTTCAGGGAAGATTTCAGTAGTAAACACTTGACACAATTTAGTTCATTTCAAGTTATGAGACTCAGAGTCTTCCGCAGGCTCAGGCTTGAATATCTGAAAACTTTGTTTTATGGATTTCAAAATTTTGAACAGACGTGTGGATTTAGAACATGCCATCAATAAGCCAAACTGTATCAGTCCCTTTCACTCTGAGAGTGATTGAGACTATCTTTTAGGATCAGTTCCCAAAGAGTGATTCACTCAAAATTAACTAATTCAAGAAGAATTCCTTCCCAAGCATCCAAATGTTTATATAATTGGTACAGGAAATGGCTTAAGTCAGCCAATCTTTTCTCCATATTTCATCTTTCTCCTCATTACTATTATTCTTTATCAGATCAGCCCCATTCATAAGTAAAAATTCCCTAAATTAAATTACTGGGATTATAATATGTTCACTGGTAAATATTTGTATGAGACATATAGGTATTCTGTTTTCTCTTAGGTTTTTAATGTTTTACTATCTTTATTTATTGGACACAGACATCTAGAAATCAAGAAGAAATAGAGAAATAGAGAGACAAAGAGATACCTGCCGCATTACTTCACCACTCGTAAAGTTTTCCCCCTGCAGGTGGGGAACAGGGGCTTAAACCCCGGTCCTTTAGCATTCTAACATGCACACTCAACCAGGTGCACTGCCACCCAGTCCCTGTTTTCTTTTAATTTATTAAGCATATTTCCTATTTAAAAATCCAAAATAAACTTCAGTGTCACAATTTCTAGAATAAGGGGCTGGGTGGTGGCTCACCTAGTGGAGCAAACATGTTTTCATGAAGGAATAGCTATTCAGACTTCAGGCGCCAGTGAAACCCTGGAGGCCATATCTGAAGACTGAAAACTCCATTCTCTGTCAGATATTTGTTACTCACTCCAGTTTGGTCACTTTATTTTTCAACAGCACTATGGCTTTCTCATTAGTAAAGTGATGTCAAAACTATACGTACAGGTAGCACACTCCAATGAGCACACACTTTATCAAGCAAAAGAACCCAGGTTTAAGCTCCCAATCCCAACCGGTGTGTAGTGGGTGGCACTTCAAGAAAGGTGTCTCTCCTTTTCTATTTTCATCACCCTTCTCATTTTTTCTCTGTCCTATCAAACAAAAGAGAAAAGAAAAAGAAGGAGGAGGAGGAAAAAAAGGAGGAGGAGGAAGAGGAGAAGGAGAAAGAGGAGGAGAAAAAGGAGGAGGAGGAGGAGAAGGAGAAAGAGGAGGAGAAAAAGGAGGAGGAGGAGGAGGAGGAGGGGGAGGGGGAGGGGGAGGAGGAGGGGGAGGAGGAATGGTCGCTGGACACAGTGGATTCCTCATGCCAGCACTAAAGCCCCAGCAACAGCCCTGGTGGCAATAAAAATTAAAAAAAAACCACTATACCTATACCTATCACTATACTGTGATATAGATCACAGCATTAATTAAAAATTAACTAATTCATTCATTTATAATAAGGTATGACATAATGCATATTTAATAGGCATTATCATCAGTACCTTCACCAACATATTTATGATTTTTGTCATTACTATAATAACCTGAATGCATAAAACATTTTATCTTGTAACATGAAAATATAAATCAGTAATGATTTTTCATAAATACATTTATTTTTTAATTAAGAATTTTATCTCATCTGAGTTTTGCTAAACTAAAAGGAATTGCTTATTTTTGATATAAAACCAATCACTAAAATAGAAAGATAAGAAACCATAAACTCAAATCAAATATTTAGAGAATGTTATTTGAGCTCATCTCCACAGCTAAGAATCGTTAAGCCACAGTACACCAATGTTTTCGATGTCTTAGTGAATACTCCTCAAATGCTTACTTATATGACAAATGAAAACTATGTACAAATAGATGTGCTGGGAGTTCAGTGGTAGCGCAGCGGGTTAAGCACATGTGGTATGAAGCACAAGGTCTGGTTTAAGGATCCGGGTTCGAGTCCCCAGCTCCCCACCTGCAGGCAGTGAAGCAGGTCTGCAGATGTCTATCTTTATCTCCCCCTGTCTTCCCCTCCTCTCTCCATTTCTCTCTGTCCTATCCAACGACAGCAACAACAACAATAATAATAACAACCACAACAATGATGGAACAAGGACAACAAAAGGGGAAAAGATGATATCCTGGAGCAGTGGACTCATGGTGCAGACACGGAGCCCCAGCAATAACCCTGGGGGCAAAAAAAAATTAGATGTGCTATAATATCAGTTTAATTTGCTACTGAGTTAGTAGGATTCACTGAACAGTGAAGACACTTTAAACCTGATTCATTCTCCCCTCCCCCCTGCCCAACCCATAGAATTTGCTTTCTCTATAACTGGATCAGTAGGTAGGTTCTTGACACTTTAAATCTTTTTTAAAATTATTTATTTAGTTAGTTATTTTCCCTTTTGTTGTCCTTGTTGTTTTATTGTTGTAGTTACTGTTATTGTTGTCGTTATTGTGAGAAATGGAGAAGGAGGGGAAAACAGAAGGAGAGAGAAAGATAGACACCTGCAAACCTGCTTTACTGCCTATGAAAGGACACCCCTGCAGGTGGGGAGCCAGGGGCTCGAACAGGGATCCTTCTGCTGGTCCTTGCACTTTGTGCCATGTGTACTTAACCCACTGCGCTACTGCCCACCTCCGGCTCCCGACACTTTAAATCTTAAGAAAACAAAATCCTGTGTGAGATGGCACCTCAATCTCAAGTGCAAAAAAAAAAAAGAACTGAAAAAAAGATAAATTTGCATTCAGTCTAGTATACTTACAGTAGTACCAATATTTGAAAAGTGGTGGGACTAACCAACAATACACCTATAACTTCCTTTCCTAGTCTTTACCACTTCTTTTCTACTTTATGCTCATTTTAAAATAACTCCACTGAGAGGGAGTCGGGCTGTAGCACAGCAGGTTAAGCGCAGGTGGCGCAAAGCACAAGGACCGGCATAAGGATCCCGGTTTGAACCCCGGCTCCCCACCTGCAGGGGAGTCGCTTCACAGGCGGTGAAGCAGGTCTGCAGGTGTCTATCTTTCTCTCCTCCTCTCTGTCTTCCCCTCCTCTCTCCATTTCTCTCTGTCCTATCCAACAATGACAACAACAATAATAACTACAACAATAAAACAACAAGGGCAACAAAAGGGAATAAATAAATTAAATATTAAAATAAAATAACTCCACTGAGAATAAAAAGAGAACATCTGAGACATGAGGAAATGTGCTTTTTTTCAGACTCCCCACAATTACCTTCTGAAGGTAATGCTCAGAAACTTGAATTAATGAGTAGCTAAGAAAGTTGCAGTACATCTACCCAGTAGAATATTATGTAGTTGATAAAAATGAGGTAATCTCCTTTGCAATATCTTGCTCAGAACTTGAAGGCATCATGAGAAAAGTCAGAAAAAGACCAATACCAATTGATCTTACTCATGGAATTTAAGCACAAAGGACAGTAAGGAAAAACAAAAGATGCAACTTGGACTGGGGGTGGAGTATTGTACCAAAGCAAAGGACTTGGGAAGGAGGGCAAGGGACAGGATGAAGGGGCATTGAGGTCCTGTTGTGTTTCCTAGACACCTATGATGGGGACATGAGAGGTTGTGCCTATGTTTTAAGGATTATACTGTAAACCATTAACCCTCCAGTAAAAAAAAAAATAATAATGTTGTCATGGAAAAACCCAAAACACATACTTTATAGATAGAGACTATGACTGAGGTGATTAAAAAACAGTAGGAACCTAGTATAATTAAAGATGAGTGGATACAGAAAAAGAGAGTGGATACAGAAAAAGAGGCCAGATTACAGTGGCATCGAGAGCTCTCTCAGGTATTGCAATTTTATTCTGACCCAAAAAGGTCAAGATACTACTTTGTTGTACTTTCACAAGATTTTCCTAAGGCTGAGAAGATAGTATAACAGTAATGTATGAGACTCTGATATATGAGGGTCTAAGGTCTCAGGTTCAATCCCCTATCACTACCATAACCCAGACCTAAGCAGTGTCCGTCCGGGTATCTCTCACTGTTTCTTTCTCTATCTCTTTCAGTAATAAATAAATAAATAAATAAATAACAATAACATAAAAATAAATAATTAAAAAGAGATTATCATTTAGTTGGCATGTATACAACAGAATAATGTGACCAAAGAGTAGAAGACTAGGGAGTCAGGCGGTAGCACAACAGGTTAAGGGCAGGTGGTGCAAAGCGCAAAGACCGGTGTAAGGATCCCAGTTCGAGTCCCCAGCTCCCCACCTGCAGGGGAGTCAATTCACAGGCGGTGAAGCAGGTCTGCAGGTGTCTCTCTTTCTCTCCCCTTCTCTGTCTTCCCCTCCTCTCTCCATTTTTTCTGTCCTATCCAACAATGATGACATCAATAACAACAATAATAACTACAACAATAACAAGGGCAAAAAAGGGAATAAATAAATATTTAAAAATGAAGGAAGAGATAAAAAAGAGTAGAAGACTAAAAGATAGTGGATGTCACCCCCTTATTTTGTTTCTTTACCTAATGATTATCCATATGTATTACATTTCCTATACAATAGTGGTAAAATAAATATGGCCACTGTAATTGTTACCATAATCTTTACTCCTTAAAATATTATTTGAAAAGAGTTATGAAAACAACTGGAGTCCCATGGTTTTCAATGTATCTAATAATACAGTTCTTATTTTTGCCATAATAAAGCTATCAGGAGAGGGGATGGGATACGGAGTTCTAGTGGTGGGAATTGTGTGGAGCTGTACCCCTCTTATCCTATGGTTTTGTCAATGTTTCCTTTTTATAAATAAATAAAAAATATTCTAACCATAGCAATTGTTTATCATTTATGAATATTTTTTCCAAATTAGAAATACAACATAATAAAACGACTTGGCAAAGCAGTATGGACTACCATCAATGCATTAAAGTAGTATAAATAGGAATATTTATTAAATAGCCATTTTAACACATGACTTCAGAAAAATATTCTTTCATTAACCATCTTGGCAATCTTTCATCAACACTATATTTAGATCAAGCTAACAGGATTGTAAATGCTTCCAAAGAAGTATATTTGCATATTTGACATGCATATGCTTTGTGAAGTCTGCATTGTACTTGAATCATTACATAACTGCCCCCCAATTCAGATGAGTGACAAGAAACTCAAACTCCCGTTTGTTTCCTTTGATTAAAAAATATAGAGAGACTTTATTCCTTTTTTGTTTCTTCTAGAGTTATCGCTGGGGCTCGGTGCCTATACTTTGAATCCACTGCTCCTGGCAGCCATTTATTTTCCCTATTTTATTGGATAGGATAGAGACAAATTCAGAGGGGAGGGGAAGAAAGATAAACATCTGCAGACCTGCTTTATCACCTGTAAAGCGACTCCCCTGCAGGTGGGGAGCCAGGGGCTCGAACCAGGGTTCTTAAGCCATTCCTTGCACTTTGAGCCACATGACCTTAACCCGCTGGGCTACTACCCGACTCTCCAAAATTAATATTTTAAATTCTAGCTGCCAAAAGGTAGCAATTCTCACTTAAATACTATTGTTGCATATTAACTTGCCTCTATAAATATAATATTAGGGAATTATATAAACTGTTCCAGTTATATCACTGTTACAAGTCATCCCACAGCACTAACATTTAAGATAGTAAGCACACAACATCTGTATATAATATGTAGAGAAAACATAATTTCTTATTCCAGACTCATATCTGAAGTCTGAGATTGGAAGATGCAAATGCTGAGGTGACTTACAGGGAGCTGGACTTACTTAAAGATAGTTGATGGTCAATGCCAGCTGCTGGTGGGGGTTGAAGATGCATATTTCACTGCATAATGGGATCCTCAGGATTTCCTGATAACATAACTTAGAACTCCAAAGTTAAGTGACCCAGCTGTCTAATATAATTATATTGTATCTTATGACCAATTTTTAGAAGTCATGTTAGCTATAAAACTCACTATAAATGGCAAGCCAGCTAATATTCAAGAATAGATTAATTAAGAACCATACCTCATGGTAGCATGGTAAGGCTTAAAGGAGCATAAAGAATGGGAAATATTTGTATATATAGCATTTTGAGAAACGTAATATGCATTTTACATTTGCGTTTTTCTGTCAACATGAAAATATTTAAATGAAAGTCATATACAAGCAGTAGTCATAAGCAGAACAGACTGTGTTTATTAAGATAGTCATTTTCTTACTTTATTTATGACTGAGCACTCCAAAAAAGGAAATAAGAATATTTTACAGGTATATATTCTAGAAAGAATTGGCACTATGCCTTCAGAATTCTTGCTAAGTAATTTTTACTACATTTAATTCATAACCCACCTCCAAAATATAATATGAAGAAATAGACCTCCGGGCAAAATATTCAGTAGAAGTTCAAATAAATTTTAGGACCCACTGAATTGAATCAACTTCCAGAATTCATGAGTTTTCTATGGGGGGATATGTTCAAAGAGATGATACAGGGTTCAGGTCCTGGAAGATGATGGCAGAAGAGGACCTAGAGGGGGTTGAATTGCTATGTGGAAAAACAAGAAATGTTACATATATACAAACTATTTTATTTACTGTTGACTGTAAACCATTAGTCCTCCCAATAAAAATAAAATTAAAATATTAAAGAAATTCTTGAAATACATAATGAGGAATCGAGACATTTATATGATTTTAATACTAACAAAGCAGCATATTTGAATTACCTCTTCAGTCTAGTGACCCTAACGTAGTCTACGTCACTATGATCTCAATTTTATATTCCCTTTAAGGGTCTCCACATATCTGCATTTCCTCTACCAGAGCATTTATAGTAGCCTTAAAACAAAGTATATTAGTTTACCTTTCTTCTTAAGAAGATAGATTTCAACTGTTTCCAATATCTTGGTAATGTGATGCCAGATTATCTAACAGATTTTTATAGGAATATATGTAAAATAGACTTCCTAGCTCCTTCCAACACAAAGACCCTAAATTTTCTCTGCTGTACTTTCATCTTTAGGTTCCTGATTATTAAAACAACCATTTTGCTTTATATCTAATGCTACTCAACTACCAAGCCGCAGATGCTACCGTGACACCAACCTGACTTCCCTGGACAGATGATTTTACCAATGTGTCCTGGAACCCACCTACCCAGAGCCCTACCCCACTAGGGAAAGACAGAAATAGGCTGGGAGTATAGATAGACCTGTCAGCACACATGTCCAGTGGAAAAGCAATTACAGAAGCAAGACCTCACACCTTCTGTACCCCATAAAGATCTTGGGCCCATACTCACAGAGGGATAAGAATAGAGAAACTCTGATGGATGGGCAGTAGTGAAGTGGGTTAAGAACACATAGAGTGAAGTCAGGATGGCAACTCAGAGACAACACATGGCCTGAGCTCTGCAAGGAGGCTGCTTTGAAACTGGGAAGTTAGGGAGGCCACCAGGTTCCAGATGCTACCATGATGCCAACTATACTTCCCTGGGAAGACGACCCCACCAATGTGTCCTAGAGCTTCGCTTCCCCAGAGTCCTGCCCCACTAGGGAAAGAGAGAGACAGACTAGGAGTATGGCTAGACCTGCCAATGCCCACATTCACCAGGGAAGCAATTACAAAAGACAGACCTCCCACCTTCTGTACCCTATAATAACCCTGGGTCCATACTCCCAAAGGGTTAAAGAACAGGAAAGCTAACAGGGGAGGGGATGGGATATGGAGCTCTGGTAGTGTGAATTGTACCCCTCTTATCCTATGGTCTTCTCAGTGTTTCTATTTTATAAATAAATAAATAAATAAATATATTTTTTTAAAAAAGCACAAGGACAGGCTCAAGGAAACCAGTTCCCAAACCTCAGCTCCCCAACTGCAGAGGAGCAGCTTCAAAAGTGGAGAAGCAGGTCTGCAGGGGTCTATCTTTCTCTCCCCCTCTCTTCCCCTCCTCTCTTGATTTCTCTCTGTCCTATCCAACAACAACAGCAATAACAAAAACAATGGCAAAAAAATGGGGGAAATTACCACCAGCAGCACTGGATTCATTCTAGGCACTGAGCCCCAGGAGTAATCCTGGAAGCAAAAAAAAAAAAAAAAAAAAAGAATAGGGAAACTTCAATGGAGGGGAGGGGATATGGAACTCTGGTGATGAGAATTATATTGAATTGTACCCCTCCTATAACACAATCTTATCGATCATTATGAAATCACCAACAAAATATTACAAAAGGAAAGCTGTGGTATATATGAAATTAGCTATAAGAAACTATGAAATCTAGACAACTATCGTGGTTAACTATGGGGAAGGCATAGACTTCAGTGATGAAGAAGATGTGAAATTCTAGTCCTATCACTATTTAGGTCAATCACTAGTAATACGACATGCCGGGGGGGTGTAATTTAATATCCCTAACTGCCTAGATCATAGCCCTAAGCACAGATATTAGCTTTTGCCTAAACATTTAATATCTTAGATTTGCAAGATGATCAAACCCTGAAAATTATCCATGATAATTGTTCACGGATCTCTAAAAATGTATCTGAAGATATAGCTCTGTAAACATGACATGTAAATCAACTATAGCTTTAGGCCAGACAAGTCAAGACCTTTTGGCCTTGTAAGTAATTAAAAGATTCAAAGCATAATGAAGTCAAGTATACTAACCATTGGATTATCATAGAAAACAAACCCCCCAAGTAACCTGGTTATAATAATTACTGATATTTAACTTTTTCTAAGACTATAAGAAACCTCTTGCATTCTCTTTAAGACCCTCATTTCTCCTAGTCCTGGTACCTCTAAGATATGCCCATACTTCTTGATATTCCTTCTCTATGATTCTTTATGTCATGTCACCTCTGTCACCTTTAACCAAATTGCTCCTGGTGCCACCACCCCACAATATGCTGCTATTGAATTCCTACTGTGGAATGTAACCAGAGATACTGAGTCTGAGAAGTCAACCTCGCAATTCTTCAAATCTGATGAGACCTTTCCTAACACATGGGACTAATGACACTACATTCAAGTTAGATGGCATGTCATTTAACCAAGTAACAAATACCAGATTAGGATAGGGTAGGATAGGGTACTGGGTACAGGTTTACAAGCATCCATAAATAAGAGGCAATTATATAGCTCAAAGTCAAAGTGCTCAGTAATATACCTGAAGTGCCTAAAGAAGGCATCATAAATTCTGTAATTGATAAGACTTAGACCAAATTACTTGGGCAGCCTAGCAGAAAGGCCCAAAGAAGACAGATCCCAAAAACCTAACTCTGGCTGGCTCAACAAATGATACTCAATGCTGAAACAACTGAAATAAAATTAAAATCTAAGATCATCAGATAAAAAGAGGGCTACAAAAATTGGATAAGTGAAAGACTACCTCACTCAATAATTGCCAGTTTGGTCAATATCACACAACCTCATCATCTAGGGCCCTAGTTAGGGAATCCTTGGATTCCCATACAAATATAATGGTCCTGTACCTCTAAAGGGTCCCTCTCTCCACTACCACTGGTTGCTTCCATAAGGAACAGCATCTTGTGGGCCCTCCCAGGACCTTTTCCTCACCATAAAGCAATGACTGTAGGGATAGCCCCAGTCTCCCAAGGGATGCTGGGGGTATCCTGCCCTGCCACTTGAAAAAGTCTGGTCCTGAAATGAATGCAGCCTGCAATGTTCCTCAGATGTGACCATGAGCTTTAAGCTCAGACCAATAGGAATTTAGAGGTTACACAGGGAGGGAGAGAGGGAGGAAGGAAGGAAAGGCACAGGGTGAAACTTGGGCTAAGTAAGTGTGGTTTACTGCAACAGAGCCAAGCACACATAAGGAGGCTGAGAGGGTATAGGAGATCTAGTGCAGGATGGTGGAGACCTCTACAGACACCAGTCATAGGGATATGAGAAATTGTACTCATGTGGCAATTGTCTTATAACATTATTTTCAAATAAAGTGACTTGTTAATGAATACAAATCTAAAAATGAATCAAATACACAAATAGGTAAATTCAAATGCATCTGTGAATGCAAACTAATTTCTTTAGTACAAATTAATAGGTTCTCTGTCTCAGATTACAATACCGTCTTTCAGAACCTTTCAGAAAATGCCAAAGGTATTTATCTTAGTTGACCAGAATGTTGAAAAGAACATGCATATCTAGACACATAAGGAGGAAACTCAATTACAGTAACTTAAAGTGTAAAAGTAAGTGAGCCGTACTTTCATCTGAGCAAAATCACCCACAGTTTAGAGAAATCACATCTAGATTCTTTTTTTTTTGGTAATTTTTATTTATTTATCTTCCCTTTTGTTGCCCTTGTTGTCTTTTTATTGTTTTTGTAGTTGATGTCATCGTTGTTGGATAGGACAGAGAGAAATGGAGAGAGGAGGGGAAGACAGAGAGGAGGAGAGAAAGACAGACACCTGCAGATCTGCTTCACCGCCTGTGAAGCGACTACCCTGCAGGTGGGGAGCCAGGGGCTCAAACGAGGATCCTCATGCCAGTCCTGTGCTTAGCGCAACCTGCGCTTAACCCGCTGCGCTAACACCCAGCTCCCCACATCTATATTCTTGACTTTATTAGGGAAAATAACATTTATAAATTCTTATAATAGAGAAATTTAATAAGTGCATGGCATATGGACTAGTAAAAGGGAATGCCTCATTCAAATACTCTCCCACATTCCAAAAAAAAAACCATAATAAACATAACTTTGCTACCACTGTAAAGAACCAAAATAGTGTTCATTTACTGAAAAGACTCTAATTTTTAATAACACGTATTTATATTGTTGAATAATTAGTTCCATTGGGACCAGTTGTTAATAATCAAGTTTTCATGTTTAGCTGTTTATAAATGATGTGAGAAATCCTTCTTAATTCCCTTTAGTAATTGTGGAAACCATAGTTAATATATACTTAATAAAATAGGATGAAGAAAATACTATATAGATAATTCTTTGTCTCAAGTGAAAATAATAATTTTAGATATAGAAGCATATCTAATTCAATTTCCCTGTAGTTCTAATATTGCATAAAAGATAGAGCACAGAAAATTTTTGAAGATTTTGTTGTTGCTAATTAGTATTTTTGAAGTTTTTATTAAAATTAGCTTCTGTTTTCATCTTGTGGGTTTTTCAGAGATCTTTTGCCAATTAAAATGATTAGAGAAATGTTTACTTATATATTCAGACATTTAAATATATATTTTTTAATTTGAAGGTTTCTTGGGGCATACTCCTCTCCCCAATATTCAAAATAACTCATTGATAATATGTGATCTGTGTTTTTGAAATATCTGATGGGTAATTCTTAGGATTGATAATTACTGCTCCTCTCTCTCTCTCTCTCTCTCTCTCTATATATATATATATATATATATGTACATATATGTTCTCTCTTTAATACCAGTCACTCATATATTGGGTTATCATCTCTTTCTATGTGGGTGATTATCATATCTATAATATTGGTTTTAATTTCTCCACAGAGAATCAGATTAGCAGTTCTAACTCCAGGTTGGCATTTTCTAAGTGGATGACTTACTGAACCTCAAACATATTCACTCACAATCTCATGAGGGAACATTAAGTGTATAAGTCTGTAGTTGAGAAAATTTTGATGTTGTTTTGCCCTTCACTTTCAACTCACTTTACTTTATGTATATAAAACCCTAAAAAAACTCCTTTTATCCTATGTAAAAATCAGTGGCATTTCTTTATGCAAACACTAAATCTGAAGAAGAAGACATCCAGAAATCACTCCCATTTACTGTTTCAGCAAAATCAATAAAATACCTAGGAATAACGTTGACCAAAGTAGTGAAAGACTTGTATGCTGAAAACTATGAGTCGCTACTCAAGGAAATAGAAACTGATACCAAGAAATGGAAAGATATCCCATGCTCATGGATTGGAAGAATAAATATCATCAAAATAAATATTCTCCCCAGAGCCATATACAAGTTAATATGATACCCATCAAAGTTCTACCAAGCTTGTTTAAGAAAATAGAACAAAAACTACATTCATTTATCTGGAACCAGAAATCACCTAGAATTGCAAAAACCATATTGAGGAAAAAAAAACCAGAAATGGAGGCATCACATGCCTAGATCTCAAACTATATTATAAGGCCATTATCATCAAAACAGCCTGGTACTGGAACAAAAACAGGCACACAGACCAGTGGAACAGAATTGAAAGCAGAGACCTAAACCCCCACACCTATAGACATCTATTCTTTGATAAGGGGGCCCAAAGTAGTAACTGGAAGAAGGAGGCTCTCTTCAAAAAATGGTGCTGGGAAAACTGGGGTGTAACATGGAGAAGAATGAAACTGAACCACTTTATCTCACCAGAAACAAAAATCAACTCCAAATGGATCAAAGACCTGGATGTCAGACAGGAAACTATCAAATACTTAGAGGAAAACATTGGTAAAACACTTTCCCACCTACACCTCAAGGACATCTTTGATGAAACAAACCCAATTGCAAGGAAGACTAAAGCAGAAACAAACCAATGGAACTACATCAAATTGAAAAGCTTCTGCACATCCAGAGAAACTATCACACAAAAAAAGAGACCCCTCACAGAAAGGGAGAAGATCTTCACATGCCAAACATCATATAAGAGACTAATCATCAAAATATACAAAGAACTCAGCAAACTTAGCACCAAAAAAGCAAATGGCCCCATCCAAAAATGGTCAGAGGATATGAACAAGACGTTCACTTCAGAGGAGATCCAAAAGGCTAACAAACATATGAAAAACTGTTCCAGGTCGCTGATTGTCAGAGAAATGCAAATTATGACAACATTGAGATACCATCTCACTCCTGTGAGAATGGCATACATCAAAAAGGACAGCAGCAACAAATGTTGGAGAGGCTGTGGGGACAGAGGAACTCTTTTGCACTGCTGGTGGGAATGTAAATTTGTCCAGCCTCTCTGGAGAGCAGTCTGGAGTACTCTCACAAGGCTAGACATAGACCTTCCATATGACCCAGTAACTCCTGGGGATATACCCCAAGGACTCCATAACACCCACCCAAAAAGAGGTGTGTACTCCTATGTTCATAGCAGCACAATTCATAATAGCTAAAACCTGGAAGGAACCCAGATACCCAACAGCAAATGAGTGACTGATAAAGCTGTGGTACATATACACAATGGAATACTATGCAGCTATTAAGAACAATGAGCCCACCTTATATGACCCATCTTGGATAGGGCTAGAAGGAATTATGTTAAGTCAGCTAAGTCTGAAAGATAAAGATGAGTATGGGATATCCCCACTCATCAACAGAAGTTGAGTAAGAAGAACAGAAAGGGAAACTAAAAGCAGGATCTGATTAAATTGAGAGCAGGGCACCACTATGGTGAAGGGGAGGGTGGCCATTGGGCTTTCTGGTGCAAAGGGGGTGGGGGGCAAGGGTGGTTGGGATGGGACACAGTCTTTTGGTGGTGGGAATGGTGTTTATGCACATTACTATTAAAGTGTAAACATATAAACCACTATTTAATAATATGACAGGGGAAAATTGATCATATGTCTAGAACTTCTTAAAACACAGACAGGGGGTCGGGCGGTGGCGGTGGGTTAAGCGCATGTGGTGCAAAGCGCAGGGACTGGCGTAAGGATCCTGGTTCGAGCCCCCGGCTCCCCACCTGCAGGGGAGTCACTTCACAGGCGATGAAGCAGGTCTGCAGGTGTCTATCTTTCTCTCCCCTTCTCTGTCTTCCCCTCCTCTCTCCATTTCTCTCTGTCCTATCCGACAACGAATTGCGTCAACAAGGGCAATAATAATAACCACAACGAAGCTACAACAAGGGCAACAAATGGGGGAAAAAAATGGCCTCCAGGAGCGGTAGATTCATGGTGCAGGCACCGAGCCCAGCAATAACCCTGTAGGAGGAAAAAAAAAAGCACAGACTGAGTCTTTTTAATACATAGGCTGAGTCTTTGATATGTGGACTCTCTCAAAAGCCTGGACCAGGGAAAACAGAAGCAACCGGTAGCACAGCTATATACAAGATGCTGGGTATTATACCCCAAACCCTATCAAAGGCACTTTCCAAAGTTTACCCAATCACCAAATAATGTGAAGATAACAATAACTATCCATTGTCTTCTTGAACCCTAAGACAACAGGAACATCACATTTCCACTATAGAGCCTATATTTCCCCCAGTCCTGGAACCTTAGGGTGGGCCCACTTTCCTACATGCTGCTTTCAATTCAAATCTAATAATATTGCATCTGCGGTGGATCGCAACCTAATCAATGCAACGAGTGCCACCACAACATGCTCCACTTCAGACTGTGTCCAGAGACTTCAGGTGTGGAATGACAACCCTTCACCTTCATCACTTGGGTGAGACCTTCCTTTTCATAGTATTCTCTAATTGCATTCCAGGTGGTCTACTCCCCAATAAAGTCCCCAAACCTAGATACAGTCCAGGTCCCCTGAGATACAGCATAGGTTCACCCGTGCCCATAAACTAGGGGGAAAATATATACCTGAAAGCATAAGTACACAAGAGCATGCAGGGAATACCCCCCCAACACTTCATCTGCACTATTCCAGTCTTTAGGTCATGATTGTTCAACAGTTTGTTTGGCCTTGTATGTTAACGCTCTTTTCAGCCACCAGGTTCCAGATGCCAGCAAGATGCTGATCAGACTTCCCTGGACAGAGGACCCCATCAATGTGTACTGGAGCTCTGCTTCCCCGGAGCCCCACCCTACTAGGAAAAGAGAGAGGCAGACTAGACTGGGAGTATGGATCGACCAGTCAACGCCCATGTTCAGTGGGGAAGCAATTACAGAAGCCAGACCTTCTACCCTCTCAACCCACAAGGACCCTGATCTGGGATCCAGACTCCCAGAGAGATAGAGAATGGGAAGGCTATCAGGGGATGGGATGGGATATGGAGATCAGGTTATGGGAATTGTGCGGAACTGTACCCCTCATATTCTATGGTTTTGTTAATGTCTCCTTTCTTAAATAAAATAAATTAATTAATTAAATACAAAATATAAGGAGGTTCGGATACTACTAGAAGCATTCAGGTCATAGTGAAGTTAAGTATAGTACCACAAATACTTAGCCCCCAAACTAACCTGGCTATAATAATTATTGATATTTTAACTTTCTCTAATACTGTAAGAAACCCCTTGCATCCTTTTTAAGACCTGCATTTCTTCTAGTCCTGGTACCTCTAAGATATGCCCATACTTGTTGAAATTCCATTTCTATGATTCCTTACCACCATAGCAACCCTGTCAACTTTAACCAAATCACTTCTGGTGCTGCCACCCCGCATTATGCTTCTATTGAAATCTTACTGTGGACTGTGACCTGAGATACCAGCCTGAGAAGTCAAGCTCACAACTCTTCAGATCTGGTGCTCCATTCTGACACCATTCTCTCAGACAACATTCTCATCCAAGACAAAATTCTCATCTCAGGTCATGCCATTTTCCAGATACCAGGCTGCAGATGCTACCATGACTCTATCTCAACTTCTCTAGGCAGATGATCTCACCAATGTGTCCTGGACCCTAGCATCTCCAGTGCTCTGGTCCACTAGGGAAAGATATAAACAGGTTGGCAGTATGGATCGACCTGTCAACACCCATGCTCAAGAGAGAAGCAGCTACAGATGCCAGAACTCCTACATTCTGCTCTCCATAAACAACCCTGATCCATATTCCCAGCGGGGGAGAAGTGATAGCATAAGGGATACTCTGCACTCCAGCTCCAGCACCCAGAGAGAGGAAAGGAAAAGGAGAGGGACTTCTGGGTGTAGCTTTGATGTAATGAGAGGTTTAGTGGGAAAGAGAGGATTGCATCAGGAAAAGAAGGGTATCTTTGTATAAATGTAGACAGATAGTTATAGAGGAGATGGTCGGCCCATGTCTACAACTTTAGGGGAACTGTGGTGGATTGCAGTGGGGACAGATTCAGAACTTTGGTGGTGGGAATGGTATGGATTTAAACCCCTGTCAACATATAATTTAAGAATTAAAAAAGTAACATCTGAGGTTGTTTTGGAGGCGATAGAACAGAGTAGTCCAAAATACAGTGTTTTGCAGGAGGGAAGACTGTGTAATGGTTGGGCAAAAGGACTTTCACATATGAGGCTTCAAAATATAGTGTGTGTTTTTTTTCCTGGAGTATTATGTCTGCATCAAAAATATTACTCATTGTGAAGTTGGGAAATACCAATTGAGAATAAAAAAATTACAAGTGCTTAATTTTGATCAGTAAAACTTCATGCAATTATACCATAAAGATAAAAATAAAATATCTTTACTAATAAAATCTTTGTAAGTGTTGCCTCATCTATAATTATAATATTTAACACAAGTTCAGAAAATATTTCAATGATACTTCAAGTTAATGATTACAACTTCCATGCCAAAAAAGCCATAGGATCCAATGTGACAATTAGGGAGAAGCTCAGTACCTCTCCTATCTATTTGTCTGGATTTCATCATTGTCAAGATTCATTTTAAACACATACTATCTCATGATTTTATAAGAAGTGAATTTTTTTTAAATAATTTTCTTTTTTAACTTTTATTTATTATTGGATAGAGAAAGAAGCTGAGAGGGAATGAAGGAGAGAGTGGTAGAGAGACAGAGTGATACCTGCAACCCTGAGTCAACACTCATGAAGCCTTCCCCCTGCAGGTGGGGACCAGGGGCTTGAGCCTGAACCCTAGTGCACTGCAGTGCATGCAATTAACCAGGTGAGCCATCATAAATCATTTTGTGACAATTAAATTAATAGTGCTACATATTACTATTTTGCAATATCTTTATCTGACATTTTGAAGGCATTTCCTTCAATGTGTCAAGTTCTGATTCATCTGCTAGTTATTTTAGTACACATGCCACATAACAGGTACTCAAATAACCAAATCACATAATAGACACTTAAATACACAAGTTAATTGAGGCAGTTTCACCAGCACTCAATCTATGTCTTTTCCAACCTTTTCAATTTGGAAGCACATGGACCTTTGTAAGTTTCAGTAACAATCAATTTCATTAGTGAGACAAACAAGTAGTAGAAGTAATGTTAGATAGAAACTGAGCAATAGTGTGGAAAATTCTTACCATTCTTGGCCAGAAAAACCACAGGTCAAGTCGATGTTTCATCATGTTCTCTCCTTATTGAGAGCTGCTTTGTGTAAATAGCTGTAACAGGAACTGATTACATCAGTTTCTAATTGTTGGCTGATATTGCCACTTCAAGAATGGAAGTGATTTCTCAGGGATGCTGTCAAATTTACAGCAATTCCAGTCCTCATGGGAACCTTTGTCAACCCTATTCAAGGAATAAGGAAAAAGGACAAGTCTGTGATAGAAAAATGTACAATTTGTTTCTTATTCTATAATTCTGTTTTCTTTTTTCTTTTAATATTTATTTATTTTCCCTTGTGTTGCCCTTGTTGTTTTATTGTTGTAGTAATTAATATCGTCATTGTTGGATGGATAGGACAGAGAAATGGAGAGAGGAGGGGAAGACAGAGGGGGAGAGAAAGATAGATACCCACAGACCTGTTTCACCTCCTGTGAAGCCACTCCCCTGAAGGTAGGGAGCCAGGGGGCTTGAACTGGAATCCTTACTCTAGTCCTTGCACTTTGCACCACATGTACTTAACCCACTGTGCTACCGCCCAACTCCCTAATTCTGTTTTTTCAATCTTACCTACACACACACACACACACACACACACACAGACACACACACACACACACACACACACACACACCACACACATACACATCCTCTCTTCAAAAATTTCATGCTGTGAAGATGCAGTGTGCTGTCATTTTTCCATTTTAATTTTAATTCTTTCTGAGATAGTCTTCTATTACAATAATTATATTAGAATTTAAAACAGGCTAACAAGTTTGTATTACAGGTTCTAGTTAAGAGAATAATGATAATAAATATAATAGTAAACTATAATTATATGTCATAAACATTTTATATATTAATACAAGTATTTCCCATTCAGCAGAAAGATCAAAACATAGGTTAATGAATATGCCCAATGTTAGAAAATCACCCAATGAAATACATGTGGTTCCCATCTATACTTTTTAAATAGTGTGATAATTTATCTTTTAAAAATCCCTTCAGATTAAAACTAAAAGCAGGATCTGATTAAATCGAGAGCAGGGCACCAATGTAAAAACCCTGTGGTGAAGGCCATTGGGCTTCCTGGCGCAGTGGGGGGTGGTGGTGGGGATGGGACACAGTCTTTTGGTAGTAGGAGTGGTGTTTATGTACAATCCTATTAAAGTGTAAACATATAAACCACTATTTAATTAATATGAGAGGCGAAAAACTGATGATATGTCTAGAACTTCTTAAAACATAGACTGAGTCTTTTTAATACATAGGCTGACTTTGATATGTTGTCTCTCCCAAAAGCCTAGACCAGGGAAACAGAAGCAACCGGTAGCACAGCTATATACAAGATGCTGGGTATTATACCCCAAACCCTATCAAAGGCACTTTCCAAAGTTAACCCTATCACCAAATAATGTGACGATAACAATAACTATCCATTGTCTTCTTGAACCCTAAGACAACAGGAACATCACATTTCCACTATAGAGCCTATATTTCCCCCAGTCCTGGAACCTTAGGGTGGAGCCCACTTTCCTACATGTTGCTCTCAATTCAAATAAAATAATATTGCATCCACGGATCGCAACCTAATCAACGCAATGAGTGCCACCACAACATGCTTCACTTTAGACTGTGACCAGAGACTTCAGGTGTGGAATGACAACCCTTCACCTTCATCACTCGGGTGAGACCTTTCCTTTCATAGTATTCTCTAATTCCATTCCAGGGGTTCCACTCCCCAATAAAGTCCCCAAACCTAAATATAGTCCAGGTCCCCTGAGATACAGCATAGGTTCACACGTACCCATAAACTAGGGGAAAAATATATACCTGAAAGCAGAAGTACACAAGAGCATGCAGGGAATACCCCCCAACACTTCGTCTGCACTATTCCAGTCTTTAGGTCCATGATTGTTCAACAGTTTGTTTGGCTTTGTATGTTAATTATCTTTTCAGCCACCAGGTTCCGGATGCCAGCAAGATGCTGACCAGACTTCCCTGGACAGACAACCTCATCAATGTGTACTGGAGCGCCACTTCCTCAGAGCCCCACCCTTCTAGGGAAAGAGAGAGGCAGACTGGGAGTATGGATCGACCAGTCAATGTCCATGTTCAGCGGGGAAGCTATTACAGAAGCCAGACCTTCCACCCTCTGCAACCCACAACGACTCTGGATCTATACTCCCAGAGATATAGAGAATGGGAAGGCTGTCAGGGGAGGGGATGGGATATGGAGATCGGGTTATGGGAATTGTGCGGAACTGTACCCCTCTTATTCTATGGTTTTGTTAATGTCTCCTTTCTTAAATAAAAAAATAAATAAATCCCTTCAAGTGAATCTTATTATGTCTCTTAAGATAGGGAAACAAATGACCAAAGACTTAATCTTTATTTCACACTTTTTAAATGATGAATAGCTTTAAACAAGCTTTGTAACTCTCAGTCAGTGCAAAAAGGTCAAATTTATAACTACACATTCTCTCTAGATTACAGTGATAATAAAATTAGATAATTAGTACAAAAACAGCACACCTAAAATTGGGCAGGAATATTCATTCACACTGAACTGTCTTCCTCTCTTCACCTGAAAATGTTTAAATTAAAAAAAATGTTTTTACTTTTAAAAATAGTCTTTTCAATCTATATATTGTAAGAAGTTCTTATCTATCCAAAACATAAAGTCAAAATTTCTCTTTCTGTAGGTTACATTATTTAGAGCAATATACTCTGTTTTTAATAGAATCTTCATATATAATTTATTGCTGCTAGTTAATCTATGGTGATGATTTATTGCTATAAAGAAAGAACAGTTCTTTACAAAAAATGAAATCTTTTAAATCTTAGTGATTTATGTCCCACTTCTCCAAACATAGCTCTCACTGGGACCACCTAGTGTCTTAGAGAATAGGTAAGAGAAATAGAAAATGCTTGGGGAATACATAGACATCTTATGACAATCAACATTAGCCTTTACAAAATGGTCACCCATTTCAATATAATCATATCTGGTAGAAGAACTTTATTTTTAAAATTCAATATGCTTAAATTTAATATTAAATCTATAACACATATTTCTCTTTAAATAATTAATATTTTATTGCTTTTTTATTATGGGGCTTAATGATTTACAGTATAGTCTTTAATACAACCTGTCATCTGTCCTTGCTAGGTATCTAGGAGACACAACAGGACCCCAATGTCTCTTTATTTTGTCCCTTTCCCTCTGTTCCCAGAGTCATTTACTTTAGTGCAATACACCACCAACTGATGAAAAGGGTGTCGGGGGAAAGGATTCTCCTACATTGTTTGTGGGAATGCAAACTGATTTAACCCCTATGGAAAATAGTCTGGAGAGTCATCAGAACACTAGAAATGGACCTTCCTTATGAACCAGCAATCCCTGTCTTTGGGATATATCTAGGAAAAACACAAATGCTATCTGCAAAGACTTTAGCACACCTAGTTCATAGTAGAACCAGTTGCAATTTTTAGATTTAAATTTATTTTTATAGAGACAGAAAAAAATTAAGAAAGAAGATAGAGAATGAGAGAAACAGAGAGACACCTGCAGCTTGACTTCTGCACTCATGAAGCTTACACCCTGCTGGTTATTACTGGGGGCTTTGAACTCAGGTCCTTGCACATGTTAATGTGTCTACTCTACCTACTGTACTTTATAGTACAGGTGTTGACACGAGCATAATTTCTCTTCTCCATGTGAAAGGAAACAGATGTACCCATCCAAAGAGATCTATGAACACCTATGTCCATAGGAGCACAATTTGTAATAGTCTCCAATTGTATATTCTTATTCTGGAAATAAATCTGAGCCTCTTGCTCTTTTCTTTCAGATTGAAATAACCCCACATTGTGGAGTGAAGTACAAATTTGCTAAGGACTCAAATATTTTGTCAGCGCTTTTGCAACTGCAGATACATAGGACACTGCGTATATATGCTTTTGAAATATTCCTGCTGGTTTCCAAATCTGCACAATTATAGTGGATGGAAGGATTGCAGAGATAGGTTGTTCACTGCCTTAACTGAGCAGCTCTATGGGACCACTAAGCAGCAATTTTAAATGATTTTTAATTAAAAAAAAAGAAACTATATCTTTGCCTCACAGTTGTGCCAGAATATTTATATTTGTTCCAGATTATCTTTCTAGAGGAATACCACAGCCTGTCACAAATATATGCAACTTTAAAGATGATATAATTATACAGTTACATGTCAAGTTACAGATTACACAGGTAACCAAGATGGAAAGTTCCAAATTATCTACAGAAATTGTGTACTATATCAACCAGCAATTCTGACCAAGTACAAATGTTTTCTAGGGAATAAGCTATTCTGAATTATGTTGTCTTCTCAGCACTGCAAGACCCATTAGCTAACAGTTTTCTAAGTAACCATGTGTTTGTTCCATACACTTCTAGCCATTTGGAGATCCTAGGGATACTTTGACAAATGAACTAAAGTAAATAGATAGCACATTGAAATATATTTGCAAAATTAAAAAGAATAACACCACTGTATATTATTCAAGATTCAAAAATAATTTTAGCTTAAAACCATTTGTTTCATTTTAATAGACATTGAAATAAAGAAATTCATTCACATATTACTATTTTAAAACAACAGTGTTCATTTTTTCTTGTAATATATTCAAGGAAACTTCCAAATAATTACATTTTGCCAAGGTGTCTTTATTTTGGAAAAGTTATTTTAATTTTCCATGTTACTCTGCAACTTGTATCATCCAAAAGATTTTTACATAAACTTGTTTTCTTTCTTTAATATTTACAGTGAATATGGTGGAAGTGTACAGTCTTCATAAATATGTAATATTTCTTCATGTTTAAAATATGTAATATTTTTTCCACTAAAATAATTTAGAAATTAAAATAATCAAATTTCTTTAGTATTTTTTGTCTGTTTTTGTTTTTGCAGCTATCTGCTTTTCCCATCAGCACACCTGGATATATTTTTCCTAGCCATTTTTCATTTGTGGTTAATCATTATTTACAAGATCCTAAGGTTTACAAGGCACAATTCCACACTGCTCTCACCCCCAAAGTTTTGTGTCCCTACCCTCTCAAAACAGCAACCATAGTTCTCATAGCCATACAGCTTTCCCCCCACTTCTATGCTGTTGTTGGTTGCTCATTTGTTTGGTTTTGTTTTTGTAAAAGTTCATGTGACTCAGTTCTCTAAATTGCATAAGAGTGACACCACCTTCAGTTCCATCCATTTTGTCTTTTTTATTGCAAGCTAATACTGCATGGAGTATATATCCCATAACTTCTTTATCCAAACATCTATCTATGGATATCTAGGCATTATTTTTGAATAAAGTCAAAGCAAAGAATGGAGATAAATACATTCCAGAGTGATACAAAAGAAAATTCAGGGCACTACAAAGTAAAATTTTTTCTTACTAACAAATCAGACACTGCTGCTAAGGTTCTCTGTAATGTATGAAAAATAGAAAGACAGATAGCATTTTTTTCTTATTAGTCATAAAAGGTCAAACTATGTTTATAAGAATGATCACAGACAAACCAATTTCTTTATTCAGAATAATCATAAGAGGTAAAAAAAGTATCCCAAGAATAAGTACTAAAAAGTGGGTTTCTAATACCTTCAATACTAGAGTGGGTTTCTGAAAAAATTAGATCAGAGATTATATATTTAAAGGATACTGAATTCTTGGCATATAGAGGTATTCAGTAAGTATTTGTTGAGGTTATATTTTCACACACATACATATACACATGTACATACATATACATATATAGGGTTATTCTTATTTTTCAAACTTTTATATATTATCATTCTTTGATTTTGAGAATTTAAGAGGTTTTGCAAAGATCATTTCCAATAATCATAGATACCTAGGACAATAATAGATATGTTATTTGTCTTTCATCTTTCCATCTACCATTAAAAGAAAGCATGAAATAAGTTTATTAATCTTGAACTACAAGTTCCAAATGATAAGAAGACTAGAAATGTATTTCCACATTTCTGGTAAAGTTAGTTTAAAAGTCAAAACAAACAAACAAAAAGGTGAAAACCACTTACCCATATAAATGCAACTTTGATGCTGACATAAGAATATTTCATTAGCCTTGGGCCAGGGAGTGGCACACCCAATTAAACACACATAGTACTAAGTACAAAGGACCCACACAAGCATCAGGTTTGAGTCCGTACTAACCATCTGCAGGAGTCTGTTTCAGGAGCTGTGAAGGTCTGCAGGTGTCTATCTTTCTCTCTGCCTCTCTATTTTCCCCTCCTCTCTCAATTTTCTCTCAGTTCTATCCAATAACATATGCGTCATTAGCTTAACATTCAGAATTCATAACAGTTCTATTTAATAGTATGAGCACTGTTATTTCCAGCAGGCTTTCTCCTTACAGGAAATGAGATGATAAAAATAACAAAAGAAAACCAAAAACTTAAAATCACAGGAGGGATTCTATTAAATTACTTTTATCATACATTTTAGTCATCCTTAAAGTTTTCTTAAAAGATGAATATTGGTATACACTACTAGACATTGTGAAATGTAAATTGTACCATGACTATGAATTATTTTTTGAAAGAAGGAAACTTTTTTATAGATGTAATTAATTAACAGGTTCACATTTAGTATATTTAATAAGTCTAAGAGAGAGAGGCATGCAAATGTAAATCCTCTGAAGGGAGGTTGGACAATATACCCTATGTTCCACATGAGTAAGATGGTTCCTGAAATTGGGCATCTTGGAACGTTCCTACTCATGACCACAGAATGTGATCTCAGATCTACAGGGATGCAGAGGTCACATAGGCTCCTAAACTGAATATGGGCCCCAGATCAGATCAAAACAATGGTGTTTACAGTCAACAATATTTATACCCCTTTTCCATATTACTCTCTTCCCTGATTCAGCTTTCTGGTCCTTTTTCCAGCCATGACATCATCTCCCCAGATAATAACTTGGATCCACCTACTTATCAGATGTCAGGCTCAGAAAAAAAAAAAAACTAGCATAATCATGGGCCCTTTGGAATATAACTAAAATTAGGGGAGTCGGGTGGTTGCACAGCGGGGTTGAGCACACGTGGCTCAAAGCGCAAGGACCAGCAGAAGGAATATAACTAAAATATGCCTACTAGCTATTTACAAAATGGAGGACCCCCTCCCAACTCTTCATCTGCACTATTCCATCCTTTAGGTTCATGATTAGTCAGCAATTTGTTCAAATTTATATGTTAACTCTTTTTTTCAGCCACCAGATTCCAGATGCTACCATGATGCCAACTGGACTTCCCTGGGCAGATGACCTCTCCAATGTGTCTGGGAGCCCTGCTTCTCCAGAGCCTCACCTCACTAGGGAAAGAGAGACACAAGCTGGGAGTATGGATCAACCTGTTAACGCCCACGTGCAGTGGTGAAGCAATTACAAAAGCCAGACCTTCCACCTTCTGCACCCCATAGTGACCCTGGGTCCATACTCCCAGGGGTATAAGGAATAGGAAAGCCTTCGGGGGAGGGGATAGGATACGGAGTTCTGGTGGTGGGAACTGTGTGGTGTTGTACCCCTCTTATACTATGGTTTTTGTCAGTGTTTCCTTTTTATAAATATTTTTTTTAATTATGTAATTACTAGATCAGCCTCCTATTGTCATTCATTACACAGTGATCCTGCTTTCCACATTATTTCGAAGTGATTTTGATGGCTAAAAACATGCCCTTTCATTTTCAGATTGCAATTTAAGTAACAATCACATCAAGGATTTAATAAAAATGACTAATTTCCTTAAATACTACATAACTATAATAGGATGTAACCACTATGCACTTTACTAGTCCAGAAACCTTACAAGGGCTCCCAAAAGGCATTCAACAATAAGACAGATCTAACACCTTTTTGTAGGACTGTTGAAAGGCAGCACAGTAACATAGCAAAGAGAATGGGCTCTGGATATACCAGTTGTACTATGATCCATTTTCCCCAATTCAATCAAGTATAACTGACTAATACTGTTTATACTTAGAGAAGGATGCCTATAATATGAGCTCAATATCTCAATCAAGTCAATGAAGCTACTACCACACACACACACACACACACACACACACACACACACACACACACACACACACACGATGAGGACACTTAGGATCCATTTTCTCATTAAATTTCAATATAGAGTTTCAAAGTAGAGGAAGAAAACTTAACTCTTTAATCCTGTCAATTTTGTCCTGAATGACACAATGTTAAAATGTTGTTTTCTTCTGCTTCTCTTGTTGTTGTTGGTTTGTTGGTTAGTTTTTATTGGGGGATTAATGGTTTACAGTAAAAATCCTCATCTCCTCAAGATAAGTGTCTGCAACACACTCTCACTCTCAACCAACGTCATTTTTCACTGTGATGCACCAGGACCCCCAAATCCTTCTCTTTTCCTAATTCCCTCCCCCCCCAGAATACTTTGCTATGATGCAACAGATAGTCAAAAAAACGAAGAGAGCATAAAAGCAACCACAGCACTGAACCTTCCTTTAATATTGTAAAAGCCAGGCTCAAACCTGGGTCACCACAAGACAAAGCAGTGCACTATCCAAGTGAGTTATTTCACTGAACCCGCCATGTCATCTTTTTAATGATCACTGACTATATTCCACCACCATCTGGCTCCGTACATATTAAATTTATTTATTTATTTTTGCCTCCAGGGTTATTGCTGGGGCTCAGTGCCTGTACTATGAATCCACTGATCCTGGTGGCCATTTGTTTCCATTTGTGTTGTTATTGTTGCATAGGACAGAGAAAAACAGAGAGGAGGGGAAGATAGAGAGGGGGAGAAAAAGAAGCATTGTCTCTGCGGTGGGGAGCCTGGAGCTTGAACCAATATTCTTGTACTTTGCACTAAGTGTGCTTAACCCAGTGCAGTATTACTTGCCCCCCTTAAATTTCTAATAAAAAAATTAAAAATGTGTTTGCTATGCATATCTCATACTTGAATTATTTCATAAATAATTATCTTGTGAAAATATTTTGTCCCAATATTATTTTGTCATGATTTTCTACCTCTCACAACCAAGACCTTGAGCATCAACAAAAACAAACAAACAAACAAACAAACAAACAAACAAAAAAGGCTTGTCAGATCTACTCACTGAGACAAATGATCATTTTAACACCTACAATACTTCCTGCTAAAAACTAAATCTTAACTTTATGCTGTGTTGGTATATACAGCGTAGAAGCAATATTTCAAATCAGTAATGCAGCTTTAATACATCAGAATATCTATATCACTGAGTATAATTTAATGGAAATAAATGAAAATTAAAAGCTAAAGCTTTGTGGAAGTTAAAAATAACATTAATCTTCTATCTGAGAGAGACACGAGAAAGAGAGAGAGAGAGAGAGGAGGAGAGAGAGAGAAGAGAAAAAATCAGTTTTATTTTTTCACTTCAGTACATGTAACACTAGGTATAGAACCAGCTGGGTATACAAGTTCTGAGATTTACTAGATGAGCTACTACCCTGGCTATTTAGCAGAACATTCATTTAGAATCACACTCAAATCGCAAGTCACATATACTTAAAACCCAGCATTTGAGGATGTCAAAATTACCTTATGCTGAGACTGAGAATCTGAAGGTGCAAGTCTCCTTTTGGTATATGTTATTATTAGTTAGAAGAAAGGAACTGAAGATCTCCTTAATGAAAAAAAAAAAAAAAACAAATATCGTTGGGATACTGGAATAATTATTTTCCTCTTACCTTTGCATGAAAAAAAATAATATTACCAATTACAAACCTTAATTCCTTCCTTCCCCCACCAGATACCCTTCAGTGATTCCTCAGTAAAGACTATTATTAACTTATCATACACTATGGTTTATCACTTGAATTAAGATAAATTTCAATATTCTAACAGTTCTCCTATTTTCAAGCTAGAATCCTTATAACCCCTTCTAGTGTCTCAGAATTATTTGTTCCTGAAAAACCAATAATATAAATTGATTTTGTTTAAACTTCTTCACTATTTTCTTACTCCCATCAGTACAAATATGGAAGTTCTAGTCTAGAAAAGAATTTAAATGTGATTTTAGCTTCTTTGTTTCCTTTCTTATCTAAAATCATATTCTTTCCATGCCCTCTGTGGTAGATTAGTTATCATCTCTTCTTGTACCCAGGCATTTTTCAATGTTTTCCAGTACTGACTGTGAACTTAGCCTTCAGATTTTTATATTAGTGAATGTAAAAACAACAATCTTGAAGCAAGTTGGGGGGGGGGTGCTGCGCATTTTGTTTTCTTTCTTTCTTGGACTGATGGAACTAGGTTTCAGATCGATTTACTACAAGCTGAAACCCATGGAGTTAGGGGCATTTGTCCCAGTTAGCTTACAACAACTAACAGCAAGGAAACCACAAGACATCAATAAATGTGTCCAATCCTGAGACCAGAATGGTTAGAGAAGATGTATATACATAGACCATTCTTGAAGACTGCAATTGTTGAGATTCAAAAATTACCCTAATAAATATGTGAAGAATGAAAGTATGACAAAATCATAATGCAAGAAGAACCACTTAGTCTTATTAAAAATGTTTAGAAAACACTTCATAAGTCATATTAACTAGAAAAACCCATAAAAATTGGGAATCAAAGGCATAAATCTTGATACAGTAAAAGCTATACACACACAGATATGTGTATATATATATATATATATATATATATATATATGCACACACAGATATATATATACTGGAATTGAAAAAGTTCTCAGTATTTGCAGATGGTATGGTAACTTACATAGAAAACCCTCAATCTATACCACAAAACTACTAAAAGCTATCAAGTGTTGCATCTTTATGTACAAAAGGGTTCAGCTAGACTTTGTCCAACATGTATGGAGTAGGTTTTTTCTGATTATGTGTATATTGTGTTATACAAATGTAAGGCTACCTAAGGTCCTATGAAGTGTGGGAGAAGCCATTCCTTAGAAAGACAAAGAATACATATTATACTAAATATAGGAATAGCTTCAAAAGTAAACCTGTGCATCAAAGAAATAAATATCAAGCAAAGTGAACATTTGTAAGGCAAAGTTTCTTTCTTTTTTTTTTTTTTTTTTTTTTTTTTGCCTCCAGGGTTGTTGCTGGGGCTTGGTGCCTGCACTACAAATCCACTGCTCCTGGAGGCTAATTTTTCCCTTTTGTTGCCCTTGTTGTTTATTGATGTTGTTATTATTGTTTTGTTATTGCTGTTGTTGTTGGACAGGACAGAGAGAAATCAAGAGAGAAGGGGAAGACAGAGAAGAGGAAAGATAGACACCTGCAGACTTGCTTCACTTCTGAAGCAACCTCCATGCAGGTGCAGAGCTGGGGGCTTCAACCTGGATCCTTGTGCCCGCTGGTTCTTGCACGTTTGCACCCTGTGCACTTAACCCACTGTGCTACCGCCCAGCCCCCAATGTTTTGTTTTATAATATCATTCCTTCTCTTATAAAATTCCTTCTTCTCTCATTGGCATTCTAGGCTCTTTTCCACTAGCTTAAAATATAAAGCATCATCACTGTCACACAGCCTAACTTATTTAGAATTTAAAAACATAAATTCTCTATGAATGTTATTAAAATTTGTTTTTCCTAAATACTAATTTGTTTACTCTTAATAATTTTGTCTATATTTAGAGAATCCACAGAGAAAAAGTTTTCCTTGTGCCCAGATAGGTCCTATTTTGATCTATATATCATATTACTTTGTGATTACTCATTAGTTGACATCAGTAGAATTTAAATCAAAACAAGTATTTACTAATTTTAATGAGTATAGAATAAAAGAAAATTTAAAAAGGTTAGGAAATAGTCGTCTTGTAAACTGCACACTGTGCCCTGAGCAAGGACCTGAGTTTGAGCCCTGAGCACCACACAGAAACACTATGCACAGACTCAGCAGAAGCACCATAAATGGTAGAGTGGTGCTGCGGTGTGTCTTCTTCATTCTATCTCCCACCCTTTCTCTATGTGAATTTTTAAAGTTAGCGAGAGAGAGTGAGAGAGACCACAGCATAGAAGCTCACTTATGCAGTGGGAACTGGACTTCAATCTGGGTCTTTCATATAGCAAAGCAGCCCTGATCCAAGGGAGCTATTTTGCCAGTCCATTCTGAAGTTTTTTAAAAATGTCCACTAAAAGTAGTAGAATAACATAGATGTGAGGCACCAGACTTTTAAAGTGAATTATGAGAGTATTAGCAATTCTCTTTATCTTCCGACCCTCTGGTTGGATGTTGGTGCATCTGTTTTTTTTTTTTTTAATATTTTCTTTGTCTGTATTCTTGTCACACTGTGTTTATTACATTAAAGAGCTTTCTGACTTAATCAGATGAGTCTCAGTTATGAGTCTTTTTCAGAACACTCCACATAATAATGAGGTTTTATAGTGAAAACCAGAGATTATGTGGATGGATATTGTTGAAGGACTTCAGCAACTATGAAACTGGGATATTTAGTTGATAGATATATAAAATATCATTCCAGTCATTCCATATAAAGTAGGTCTTACAATGAGAGAAAATCTGGACTCCACCTAATTCTTCTAATCAATCAAAAAGGGTCTTAAAATATACAATCTGTAAATTTAATATAAAGGAATTCTGAGACTATCTCTATTTCAACAGAATTTTATCTATCCATACAATTAATATTTCTACTGCAACTACATTTGAAAAAGAAGGGAAGAAATGGAATTGATTGCATCTCATCAAGTGCTTTGGAAGCATCACTCACTGAAAGAACACTCATGGTAGGACTGCCTTAAACCAACACAATAGATAAAATTGGTTATTGGAGAAGCCATCAGGTGGCAATATCCTGAGAGGAAAAGCAAATGCTTTGAATAACAATAACAAAAAGGATCATGAACAAAAGACACATTAATGAAACTCAATAGCAATAATGTAAACACAGGTACTTTACTACATGCTGTCTCTAGGATCATGTTTGGTTTTTTGTTGTTGTAGTTATTGTTGTTATTGGTGTTCTCATTGTTGGATAGGACAGAGAGAAATGGAGAGAGGAGGGGAAGACAGAGAGGGGGAGAGAGAAAGATAGACACCTGCAGACCTGCTTCACTGCTTGTGGAGAGACTCCCCTGCAGATGGGGAGCCCAGGGCTTGAATTGGGATCCTTACGCTGGTCCTTGTGCTTTGTGCCACCTGTGCTTAACCTGCTGCACTACTACTGGACAGTATATGCACATAGAATGTGCATAATGACAGTATATGCACATAGAAGCTCTCACATCTGAAATCTTACAGCATTTATCTCTCTGTTGTTTGATATTTATGGTTGTATTTAGAACTGGACACAATTATCTGTGGTAAAATACTCTGTGTTATTTAGTAAACAGACCTATTTTAAACCACTGTATTGTTGCTGTTCTTAATGCCCCACAATACCTAGAGTATTGAATAAATGTAAGCTGAATTAGACTAATATTTGTTTATTTATATATATATACACACATTACTTTTTCATATTCTCAATAGGATTATCTAAAAATACAGTACAGGACAATGATTAAGAGCCTCAGCTATTTTTAATATAAATTATTTGAAATTTTTAGTTTGGCAAAGAACTTAATTTCTCTAAGCTTCAGTGTCTTCATCTTTAAAGAGAAATTAATAAGTGATTATTTTACGGTGTTATAAAGACATAATCAAATGATATCACTTAAAGCTTAGAAGTTGTAAACAATTGTGATTAATTGGAAACAACAGATTTGGCTTTAACAACTTCACTTCTAAATATAACAGACTAAAGTGATTAGAAATATTACTTGCAATTGGCTTTTTACTGATTTACTTCTGAGAGGGACTGAAGAATAAATTGACTATGGCTTATGGCATTTTGAGGCAGTTCGAGCCCCTGCCTCCCCACCTGCAGGGGAGTCACTTCATAAGCAGTGAAGCATGTATACAGGTGTCTATCTTTCTCTCCCTCTCTGTCTTCCCCTCCTCTCTCCATTTCTCTGTCCTATCCAACAATGACAACATCAATAATAATAACTACAGCAATAGAACAACAAGGGCAACAAAAAGGGAATAAACAGACAGGCATATATCACTTGGTTAACAAGTTGTTAACAAGAGTCCTTTGAATTTCAGAGGAGATTGGGCTTACTCAAGGTGGTATGGTCTTCAATGAGTCTTTTAAATTTCAAATAAGTTCTTTATTATAGCAATTAGTTAAGCCACCCAACACTCCTGGACTAAAGGAAGTTTTTGATTCTATTTCAATTATGAGAGATTATAATTGACAAAAAAAATCTTACATAGTTGCAACATTAGCTGTACTAGTCTCATAACCATTCCAGAAAATTCAAATGAATAAAAGATTAACTGTGATAAACTTTCCAAATTTCTTGAAACAAGTGCTATAATTTGCTCACAGGTGTAATGTTATTCTGTTAGGGCAACATCTGCTGATACCATTTTTCCTTCCTAATTACAATTATTAGAGCTCTTTTGACTTTATAATTCTAATGCATTCTATGCTCAAACTGTTCAAGTTATTATGATGGTGTCTCATCTAGTTTAATTTTCTTGAGAATTAAGAAATAAGTAAATGAGGGTACTTCCTCACACAAACACACACAACAACTAAGAGATGTTTACTACAGAAACTAGATATAGATATGAATATATAACCAGACAATATAATATATATGTATATACATATATAGTCAACTATAAAAACTATATGCATATTGATAAGCAAAATAGCTTTTTGGATATTGTACTACTTAGCCATGTATTAAACCCAGGTTTGAAACTAGTCAGGGTCACATAGATGAACTATATCAGTCCTTTTCCTACAAAAAAGAGACATCAACACACACACTACAACCAAAATTTACTTGCCAAAACATATCAGTCTATCTTATTTCCTATATTTAAAGTTAAAATAATTTCGTCCTTCAGATCAAACCTATGGGGTTTACAGTTAACAATACTTATATACTTTTCCCATCTTTGGGAGCTACTCTCTGCCCAGATCCAGCTTTCTAGTCCTATTTCCAACTCTGACACCATCTCCCCAGACAGTACCTTTAGCCCACCTGTATGTTACCTGTCAGGCTCAGGCAAAAATTAGTAAAGGCATGGGCCCCCTGGAATATACCTAAAATAGACTTCCTATCTTCTTCCAACATGAAGACCCCAAATATCATCTCTATTTTTATCTTTAGGTTGCTGATTGTTAAACAATTTTTCTACTTTACATATTAATGTTTTTTCAGCCACCAAGTTGCAGAAGCTACCATGACACAAATGTGAATTCCCTGGACAGATGATGGATGACCTCACCAAAGTACCTTGGAACCTTACCTCTCCAGAGCCCTGCCCCACTAGGGAAAGATAGGAACAGGCTGGGAGTATGAATCAAACTGCCAATGCCCATGTCTGGGGGGATTACAGAAAACTGACCTTCCATCTTCCACACCCCATAATGATCCATGCTCCCAGAGGGATAAAGAACAGGGAAGCTTCCAATGAATATAGATGGATTAGAGGCTAGAACAGAGTGTCAGGCCAATGCACTGAAGGAAAGAATTGCACACTAAGCAAAAGGAACTAATATATAGCATGTATAGTATATTTCTAGCTAAGAAAATTCACCTCCCCCACTTTAATTTCCATGGTGGATATCAGTTATCAATAATGACCTTTTTTCCCTCAGACAGCTTAAAGAAATTTATCTCCTCTGAAATCAGATGAAATAGGTAGCCACAGATATGGCTAGAATTGTCTCTTTAGGGTACACAGTAATTAATTTAATAAATATTTACTGAAATCTACCATAATAAAAGCTATTTTAGTTCACTCAACAATCTCTTCCCCCTACCCACCTTTTTTTATACTTGATAGGGCAGAGAGAAATTGAAAGGGGAGGAAGAGATAGAAAGAAAGAAAGATGAGGGGGCTAGGTGGTGGAGTACCTGGTTGAATACATATGTTACAATGCGCTGAGTTCAAGCCTCCAGTGCTAACCTGCAGCGGGAATATGTTGTGAGTGGTAAAACAGTGCTGCAGGTATCTTTCTTTCATTCATTCGTTCATTCATGCTTTCTTTCTTCCTTTCTCTCTTTCTTTCTTCCTCCCTATCATCTCTTTCCTCTGGATTTATGGCTATCTCTATCCAAAAAATGAATAAAGATAATAAAAAAGAGAAAAAGAGAGACAGAGACATAAAAACAGAGACTAGCAGACCTGGATCACTGACTGTGAAATGCCCCTCTGCAGTTGGGGAACAGGGGTTCAATCCTGAATCTTCAAGCATGGTAATATGTAAGTTTAACTGAATGCACCATAGTCCAGTCCCCCAAAATAGTCTTTTTAAAAACAAAAGAAAAATTTTATTCATAACTCATCAGAAGAAAGGATAATGTGACAACTTCAGGTTGTTTTTCCTGAAAGCAATTTTTACTAGATTCATATAGAATAGAGAAATCACTTGTGCAACTAAATATAATATTGTGAAGTCACTGAAGATTAAAAACATAAACATTTAAAATATATAAAGCAAACATAAATCCAGATATTTAAACTTAAAGTTCAATTTCAAACAATGAAAAGCATATGAAATTTTGCCTCAAATTCTCCTGTTCATTCTGATACTTTATTCCACTGGTTATGTAAAAAAAAAAAAAAAAAAAAAAAAAAACCTCAAAATCCTTGATGACTTGGCATGGTAATTCTGACAGAAAATTCTTAAATTCCTCAGAAGACTATAGCTACAATAAGTAGTGGTCTAAGTTCATTATTTATACTGTAAATGTCAAACATTACTTAATTCAACGCCTAGCAAGAGAAGGCTTACCACTGATTCATTTCAAGAGATCTGTGAAAAATAGACACATAGCATAGAATTCAGTAAGACCAAGGAAAAGAAAAATTCTAGGACCAAGGACAAACATCAGTAATTCTGTTTATGTCACTGAGACAAGTATTTAACCAATTGATTTACCAGGAATAGGATTAAACATAGAGGTTTTTTTCTCAACAATGATGCAATCTATTCAAATTAAAGAAGTAGGTGTCAAGGTAAAATCTGAACCTGTAGACAAGGTGATTTGATTCTTAGTCCTCTGATAAAGCTCTCCACATCATATCACCATATGATAATTTGAAAACAATTTATTTTATTTTGTGTCAATGAAAGTCACAAAAACGAAAAATAAAAATGTAAGTTTCCAAGCAGATAAACTTCAAACTGTGATAGCTCTAAGTGTCTATGATATAGTACAGGTATAATCCAATTTTCCAAATTACAATACATAGAAATAGGAAGAGATCAATGCTACTATTTAGATGGTTTAGAAACTCAGTAAAAGAGTCATTTACTTTTTACTGAAATAACCACACATAGAGTGATGAATAGTGATGATCTCTCTCTAAACAAGCAGTCTAAAATTGATAAAGATGAACTCCTGAATTTTCTATATCGACATAATGCATATTTTCCAAGAAGAAAATCTATAGTTCACATCAGATTCTTAAGCATATGATTTCCACTAAAGATAAAGTGCTAGTACATTTTATTCATTATCCTTGTATCTCAAATCTCAAAATATATTTCTATGCACATCCAGAACTTGCTGAGTATGGTGGATGAATGGAACTTCTTAAATTTTTCTTATGACTTCTGTAACAGTGGTAAAAACTTACTTAAATGTGATAATAATTTTTCTGGCATACTAAATTAGCTAATGCATTTATTCATTTATTTTGCTAGAGCACTGCTAAATCTGGCTTATGGTGGTGTGTTGGGGTGCTCAGCTCTTGATAATAATTTCTAAAGAATTGTTTCTTGTACTCACTTGTATTTCATGCTAATTACATATGTCAAAAATACAAGAATATGCTTTTTGTGGCGTAAAAATCATTATCTTCATAAAAAAAATCAGTATCCAACATTGTGGACTTTGCATTTAGACAGGAAATGCTTACATTCATTTAAGTCTTTTAATCTGAAACTCACCTTTACTTTTGTCTATATTATTTCTAACCAGTTCTTATCAACATTCCAATAGAAAGATTCTTTGCAATTTCATTAAGAAAAAGTTAAGATATTCTCTTATCCTCTATAGTGTGATAACATTGAAGTGGAAAATCTTGATCCTTTAATTTGTTCCTATTTCTGACTTTTTTTTTTTCCTTTGAGAAAGAACAATTAACCAAATAGCTACTTTTTCCCACTAAAGAAAGTCTTAGGAGGGTTTATTCTAATGTGCAATTCACCCTGTTGTTGCTGGTACTCTCAGTTCTATCAAGAAGTGGGCATATTCGGTATTTTCACGTACAGTCTCCAGTCAGCCAAGCCATGGACTGTCTCTATGGTGACTGGGACATAGGACAGTAGTAGAACATAAGACTCATATAAGGTCATGAGTTTACTCCCCAGCATCATATATGCTAGAGTGATGCTCTAGTCCATTCTCTTTCATGCATGTGTGCTGTCAGAAAGAGATAAATAAATCCCATACCACCCTATATTCTAACTCCTCCAGAGTTTCTCCCTAGAACTGATTAAGTAAATAGACACATATATGGCTCAAGATTTTAGTTTGAGGAGATAAATATTCATCACATGTTCTCTAATCCACTATAGAGAATAATAAAGTTCATATTTTGTACCATTAGTCATTTATTTGCAACATATTTATATCAGCTACTATGAAGGAAAATATTAAGTAGAACTCCAAGTATTACAAACCAAACTTTCATCAAAAAACATAAATTCTTTCTGTATAAATAAATCATTTCTGTATAAAAATAAAAGGAAGAATTTAAAATGAAAAAAAATTAGACCCAGGTACCTATGAACTTCACATACTTGATTATTAGATTCTGGATGCAAAGCATATGGGAACTATTGAAATATCTTTGCCAAGTTTCTCTAGAAAGTTTAGGTTTTGATTAGCCACTGGAACAAATCCAACCATATCATTAATGTAAGGTCAGTGCACATGAATATAATATACAAATGAGACTATATATCAATATCTGACAATGTCACAGAATCAATTGGTGTTAAATAAACAGTTAAGAAACCCATCTATAGACCATAATCCTCCTGCTAAAACAGCCAGGCACAACTTTCTGTGACCGCAGAATCCAATTTAGTTACAACCCTTAGGACAAGAATTTGAGTGAACGGTAATTCAATTTATATGCCATATATTTTCATTTCCAGAGGGGAAAAATATTTCCTTTTATTGATGGGTTAAGGGTTTACAGTAAATTTGTTAACACATTGGTGAAGTTTCTTTTTTTACCATGAAAGGTGTTTGCAAAACACCCTCACTCCCAAGTTAGACTTTTTACACCATCTTAGAACCCAAACCTCCACCTCCCTGCCAATCAACAGACTACTTTCATTCCCAGAGTCCTTTGCTTTAGTGCAATACACCAGTCTCAGTCCAAGTTTTACTTTGTGTTTCCTCTTTCTACTCGTTTTAAATTCTGTCCACAAGTGAAATCATCCCACATTCATCCTACTATTTCTGGTTTATCTTAGTTAACATGATTTCTTGACCATCTAAGATGAGGTGAAAGTGACTTCAGCATTCTTAACAGCTAAGTAGTATTCCATTATGTATATATATCACAAATTTCCTAGCTATTGATCTTTTGCAGGACATCTGGATTGTTCCCAAGTTTGGGTTGTTACAAAATTTCATGCTTGGGGCATAAGTGCACACCTATCTCTTTAGATAGGTGTGTTTTTTTTCTTAGGATAAATCTCTAGATGATGCATTGTCAGTTCATATGGTAGACCATTTCTAACATTCTCTAGACTTCTCTCCTCTCCATAGAAGTTAAACTAATTTGCACCATCAACAGCATTTCAGAAGTATTCCTTTACCCCCACAACCTCTGCAGTATTTCTTGTTACTGTCCTTTCTGATGTATGCCATTCTCACACAAGCAAAATAGTATCCCATTGTTGTCTTTATTGCATTCCTCTGATAATCAGTGACTCTAAGCATTTGCTCATTTATCTGTTAGCCCTTTTGATCTCTTTGGTGAATATTATGTCCATATTCTTTCTCTCCCCCACTTTTGAATTAGTTGTTTGGTTTTAATTTTTTTTTAGTTCATTGAGTATTCTTAATATGTTTTGGTTATTAGCCTTCTGTTTGATATATACCGCGTAAAGATCTTTTTTTCATTCCATAAGGAATCTCCTAGTTTGGTTGTTGACTAGTTTTGCTCAGAAGCTTTCAGTTCAATGTAGTCCCATTGTGTGTGTGTTTTTTCCTTGTGATAATATTGAAGTCATCAAGGGCATCTTTAAAACTTAAGATCAAAAGTATTTTCTTCTAAATATTTTATGGTTTCTGGTCTAATCATTAATCCATTTAGAGGATACTTTTATGTGTGGTCAAATGTAGTGATTTAGTTTCATTCTTCTGCATGCTTCAACTCAAATTTCCCAACACCATTTGTTGAAGAGAATCTCCTTTCTCCCTTTAATATTTCGGGGCCCCTTGTCAAAACTAGATGACTTTAGGTGTGTGTGGGGGGCTACTTTCCATAAGAAAAAATAGCCTAGGATGGGTAGAAACAGGAGCCCTGGAGCTGTTTTTTGTTATTTATTACTAATGAATGATAAAACCTGTAGGCCAGAAGAAAGATCTACCTCCTAAATGGAGTATAACTATAAAAACATTTATCCAAGGCTCCCAGGACTGGGGGAAGTAGGGGCTCTATAGTGGAGATGTGAGGTTCCTGCTGTCTTAGGGTTCAAAAAGACAATCAATAGTTAATGTTATCATCACATTATTTGGTAATTGGGTTAACTTTGAAAAGTCCTTTTGTTAGGGTTTGCTGTACAGTACCCAGTATCTTGTATATAGCTGTGCTATTGGATGCTTCTGATCTACTTGGTCTAGGCTTTTGAGAGAGTCCACATATCAAATACACAGCCTATATATTAAAAAGATTCAGTTTGTGTTTTGAAAAACTTTGAGACATACAATTGATTTTCCCCCCTCATATTAATTAACTAGTGATTTATATGACTACATTTTGCTAGGAGTGTACATAAACACCATTCCCACCACCAAAAGACTGTGACCCATCCCTCCCACCCACTCCCGCCCCCCACTGTCCCAGGAAGCTGCATGTCTACCCCTCACTACAGGGTTTTTACTTTGGTGCCCTACTTACAATTTGGTCAGGTCCTGCTTTTAGTTTCCCTTTCAGATCTTCTTCCTCAACTTCTGTTGATGAGTGGGATCATCCCATACTCATCTTTATCTTTCTGACTTAGCTCACTTAACATAATTCCTTCTAGCTCTGTCCAAGATGGGTCAGAGAAGGTGGGTTCATTGTTCTTGATAGCTGCATAGTATTCCATTGTGTATATATACCACAGCTTTCTCAGCCACTCATCTGTTGTTGGGCACCTGGGTTGCTTCCAGGTTTTAGCTATTATGAATTGTGCTGCTATGAACATAGTATGGACCGACCAGTCAATGTCCATGTTCAGCGGGGAAGCAATTACAGAAGCCAGACCTTCTACCTTCTGCAACCCACAATGACCCTGGGTCCATGCTCCCAGAGGGACAGAGAATGGGAAAGCTATCAGGGGAGGGGGTGGGATATGGAGATTGGGTGGTGGGAATTGTGTGGACTTGTACCCCTCCTACCCTATGGTTTTGTTAATTAATCCTTTCTTAAATAAAAAAAAACATTTATTTTGAAGAAATTAATGATTAATCCCATAGGAGTTTCTTAACTAACTGATGCATTAAAATGTTTTGGAACCCAATCACCATCATCTATTATGTGGTGTTTAACATGAAACATAAATGGATATAGCTAATAAGAGTCTCTCTGACTGATGTTTTGAAACAGTTCATTTGGTTTCAATAGATGAGATATTTCTGCTGATGTAGGTCACAGTAGCTCTTTAGGACAATTATTCTTGTCCAGATTATATTAAATTTTCTGTGCCAGTTGGAAAAATGGATGAGCTATAAATTTAACAAAGGAAGGTTATGTTTAAATATTACTGAATTAAAATATCCTAAAATAATATAAAGAATTAGTAATTGTAATGTGAGAGTGTCTGATACCTGTGAAAGAAACTTGTAAATATAATTTTAAAAAATCCTCAAATAGGTTCCTTCTTAGAGGACTAGGAAACAGAATACAGAAATATAATTCAAGGAAAATAATCAAGCAATGAATGTTATACAGGTAAGGCATCAGATTTGGCCTTAGTTAATATTAAGAACATATAATCATGGACTCCTGGAAGTGTGGCTATGGAGTAGCCGCAGCTGCATTTTGTTCTCCCTGACCAACTAGGGAAGGCAACAATTATCACATGAAAATTCAGCAATTATGACCAGGATTCCTTCAGAAACTCACGAAGCCACAGCCACCAAGCTGCAAACAGTACTAGGATTCCACCCTGACTTCCCTGGGCAGAGGACCTCACCAATGCATCCTGGAACCCCACCTCTCCAGAGCCCTACCCAAATAGGGAAAGACAGAAACAGACTGGAGGCATGGATCCACCTGGCAATGCCCATGTCCAGAAGAGAAGCAATTGCAGAGTCAAACCTTCCGCCTTTTGAACCCTATAGTGATCCTGGGTCCATGCTTCCACAAGGATAAAGAACAAGAAAGCTTCTAATGGAGGGGATGGGATACAGAACTCCGGTGGTGGGGAATTGTGTGGAATTGTACCCCTGTTATGTCATAATCTTGTTAATCATTATTAAATCACTAATAGAATCAAATTCAAACAAATATAATCATTGGTAATGTAGGAAGTTGGAGAGCAAAAGTAAACATTATTTGAGGTCTGTGTTAGATAGGTCAACCTAAATATCAACTCTAGTGGATACAAAGGAAGTCCGTAGCCAAACTTAGTTGTTTCTCAGGTAACAGACACTGTTCTTTAGCTTCTTAAAGACAAATCAGAAATTTTGAAAGAAATTACGGAAGTCTGCTTAACAAATTGATCGTCCAACTTCTCCTCTTCTATTCCATGAATTCCTAACTTCCTTGAATGTTACTTGAATTGTATTATAACTACTCATCTCTCTAGATCCTGATCTGATAAGATATGTTTGTGCCATTAGTTAGAACAAGCAAGGTTGATCCCTGCTATGCTTCTTACTCACTTTTCACTTTGCACTCAGGCAGTTGACTCACTGGAGCTACTATAAATAATGACATTCTAATTGTTATATTATCTAAATTCCTATTTCATAGACTAAGGTAAAACTGCATTTTGTTCTATGGCTGATTTATTAACTATGATACACCATTTATTCCATACTTGTTACTGTAATTCTTAGGACTTAATATGCAATTGTTTTCATATGAAAACCCAAGACCAATAAATTCATAAATATATATTAAAGTTAACAAAGAATTAGAATAAATTCTAATATATCAAGGCCCATTGAGAGAGTCTAACCTACAATCAGGTTTCAGGGAGAAATAGCATTTGTACTGATTAATTTGAGTTAGATTAATGTAGAATGTAGAGCTTCCCCTTATCTATAAATGAAAATAAACATACACTGAAAATATATAGCATAGTTTCTGCCAACCTCTTTCCTTTACTACACTACAACCTACATAAATGGAATATCTTCATATACTTGCCATAACATGCCCTCCTGTCTTCTACCTGAAATTTTCCTTAATATTGACTTTTTTTTTTCAAAGTCCTGCTTGGCATTCTTTCCTCTCTAATTGAATTTTGCTTCCTATATTTTGTCATTATGATGGAATGTGACTATGACTGCAACACATTTATTGTAATTCACCAGACATGTGCTATGATACAATGATGCATCAGTTACTATGGATTCTCGGTAGGTAAGTAATGGACGTTCACTTCTATAAACCAATGATCAACTTAGTCTATATAAATATACAAATGCTAGCCAATTCATTTAATCCAAATGACCTTTATTATTTCTTTTCATTCTAATAATATAGATCAAATACTGTATAATCGCACAACTTTGAAATATTGCTCTAACAAAGCATCAATAATCCATTGATCCTAATGATGGTAAAATTACCAAATAATCATAAAGTTATCTGGTTTTCTGCACTTAAATAGCATTTGCTCCAACTTTTATCTCCCACTGTTGAATTTCTTATCTTCAGGGTCCTCTACTCATTCAGTGTTCAGTTGTGCTCACCCAGTCTTTAGACTGCTGTTCACTCTGCCGACCATTTCACAGCAATGATTTTGGCAGACAAAGCAACTCCTCTGCACAGCCAGGCATCCTCAACACTGGAAGAGGTTGACTCAGATGTTCCCACACCTGTAAATTGGCACCCAACTCAGCCAACTCCCATGAACTTAATTATTATGCTCTGTTTCAAAACTCAAATGAAAAATAGCTAAGAGAGCAAGCATAAAAATTCAGATACCACTGCTTCCCACCATACCCTGCCATAGCTTCACAAACAGAACACCACCAGAAACAGCACTTCATCATTATATTATTTTGATTTGTGGGATTTGGAAATGGAATACAACTCGTTTTGTGCCAAGAACTGATTAATTCCCATGGTAAAAACATCTTTTGTGTTTATCAGATTGAGACTAAGGACTCAACCCATAATTCATGAGTAAATTATCAATTCATGGATGCCACTAGTTGAAGCAAAATGAAAAATGTAGTCAAACCGTTGGTAAGACATGTGAAAACTACAATGGTTATCCATGGGGATGAGGGAGGGGAGGGGAGGGGAGGGGAGGGCACAGAGCTGTGGTTGTGGGGTGCTTTGTATAACTATAAACCCTCTAACCTTATTATCTGCGAACTATTATTTAATCACTATTAACATTTTAAAATAGATACAGAGAGCTAGAAAGACACTAGAACACCAAAGCTTCCCTCCCATTGGTGGGGGCTAGGCTCCAACCTGTATTGTGCCCATCACAAAGCAAGCACACTTTCCACATCAGCTATCTTGCCAGTCTTAAATGGAGAACCTGGATCCTTGCACACTGTAACATGTGCCCTCAAACCAGGTGCACCACCACCCTGTAAGCCCATTTCTTTTCCTTTTCTATAAATTAAAGTTTTGCTTTATTCCTCAAGAAACATTTCTGTCTAGTCTTAATAGCTATTCATTTATTTGTTTAATATGTTCACAACTGTTTTGTTTACTTTGTCTACTTCACCCAAGGACTGATCATAGCTCCATATTAACTCTGTATACTTACAATTCAGGGAAACTGGCATAAGGTCAGTATAAAGATCAATGTAAGATCATTAAACTCCATAAATAACCTATATATTAAAGTGAAATGATTGCTAACAAGTCACCAAGACAATTTAATAGACAATGAGTAAGTTGTCTTTTCAACAAATAGTACTAAGAAAACTGATGCAAATAAACTGAGCATCTTCCTCCCAACAGATTCAAAATTACTTCAGAACTAATTCAAGATTCAATTGTGAGACGTATAATCTTAAAGGTCTTAGAAGGAAATAAGTATAAATTTCTGTGACAAAGAATTCTCCCCAGGAGATCCCTATCAATATTTCCACTGCTAATTACATTTCTAGTAAGTGTTAGAAATAAATTCTGGGGGTCAGGCAGTAGTGCAGCGGGTTAAACGCAGGTGGAGTGAAGCGCAAGAACCAGTCTAAGAATCCCAGTTCGAGTCCCAGGCTCCCCACCTGCACGGGGGTCTCTTCACAGCAGGTGAAGCAAGTATACATGTGTCTGTCTTTCTCTTCCGCTCTTTGTCTCCTCTCTTCTCTCAGTTTCTCTCTGTCCAATCCAACAGCAACAATAGCAATAACAATAATAACAATGACGACGACAACAACAACAAGGGAAACAAAAATGGGAAAATTAGCCTCCAGGAGCAGTGGATTCATAGTGCAGTCACCAAGACCCAGCAATAACCCTGGAGGCAAGAAAAGAGAAAAAAAAAAGAAATTTTCTGATGAAGGTCTGCCATCTCCATAAGCAAGCAAGAGCTGCTTATCTGTCTTTTGACTATGATTAAGGCAGAGCTGAGGACATGTCCAGCGAGTTCCTAAAGCAAGGATTCAGGTATGCTCCACTAGAACACCAACTCTCAGACTCTTTGAAGTTATATGATCTTCATCTCCTTCCTTTATGCTAAAGTGAAACCTCAACTCTCACATCTGTCAGGATATATGAAAATAAGTTAAAAGAGAAAAACACAATTTCATGAAAACCGTCTGGGAGCTAGTAGTTGGCAGCTAACCACAAGAATTCATGAAGGACTTGTTTCTGCTCAGAAGAACAAAAAGTAGATGCTGTTTGCTTTAGAAAATCACAATCTGTGGGCCAGGTAGTGGCACACCTGGTTAAGCACAAGGACCTGTGCAAGGATTCAGGTTTGAGTTCCAGGCTCCCCAACTGCAGGGGATTCACTTCACAGGTAGCTAAGCAGGTCTGAAGATATCTTTCTTTTTTCTTCTTCTTCTTCTTTTTTCTTTTATTATTGTTGGATAGGACAGAGAGAAATGGAGAGAGAAGGGGAAGACAGAGAAGGGGAGAGAAAGACAGACACCTGCAGACCTGCTTCACTGCCTGTGAAGTGACACCCCTGCAGGTGGGGAGCCGGGGGCTCGAACCGGGATCCTTTTGCAGGTCCTTGCAATTGCGCCACCTGCGCTTAACCCACTGCACTACCGCCCGACTCCCTGAAGATATCTTTCTTTCTCCCTCACTATCTCCCCCCCATCTCTCAATTTATTTATGTTCTATCCAATAAAATGGGAGAAAATGTACACCAGGGGCAGTGGATTTGTAGTGCTGACACTGAGCCCCAGCTGGAGCCTAAAAACAAAAACAAAACAAAAAAAATCACAATAAGAAGGTATAAGTCAGTTTTCTTATTTTTAATGCTGGAATTTTAACGACAAGTACAGTATTTCCTTCATATCCTACAAAAATATCAAGACAATAACTCAAAGTGAAAATAACACCGTGGAAAGCATTTGTATATCAAAAGACTTCATATGGACATACTAGCAGATTCATAATCATAAACAGTTATGACAATATTTAGCCCACAAAATTGTGACAGCATAAAATAAGACCACAGGTATTTGTTTGATCAATAGGATGTTAACTCCGATACCTAGAAGAGTACCTCATGAAGAAGACATTCAATAAACTATTGAATAAAAATCTTCTTAGCTTGCCACAACACTGCATTAGCAAGGAAGACAGATCTCCAGCTATCTAGCAACACAGCTACAAGGACAACAACAAGGAGAACCTAAAGTCAGTAGAAAAAAAGGAAAAATTAAAATCAGAGCAGAAATTAATAAAGTAGAAACCAAAAGAGGATTCAAAAAGGAAATCAAAGTAAAAGCTGGTTCTTTAAAAAGACAAAGAAAATAGATAAGCCACTGGCTAGATTCACTAAGGAGAGAGAGAGAGAGAAGTTAGGATAAGAACAATCAGAAGTGAGAGATGTAAAATCACAACTGATAATGCAGACACAAAAAACCCTAACAATATAATGTGTTTCTTTATGCAAACAAATTGCACAGTCAAGATGAGATGGACTGTTAAAGTCATGCCACCTGTCAGGTCTATATAAAAGGAAGTAGGTTGTCTAAACAAGCCAATCACTAGTGTAGAAATTGAAGTAATCAAAAATCTTCTAAAAAATAAAAGTCCAGGCCCAGATAACTATACTACTGAATCCTATGAGACCTTTGAAGAAAAATAATTCCTCAACTCCTCAAACTCTTCCACAAAATTGAGGAGGAAATACTCTAAAACATATTCTAAAAGAATATATGATTCTAACCCTAAAATCAGGGAAGAACCCTTTCCAAATAAAGAAAATTACAGCTCTATAGACTTGATGAATATTGGTGTAAACATCTTCAACAAAATCCTGGCAATTTGAATATAGAAACATATAGAAAATATAATTTGCTGAGGTCAATTTAGATCTTAAGTCAACAAATACTGAGGGAAACATTTTCAGATCACTTTGGTTAGTGAAGTAAGATGAAAAAAGACAACTACTGGATGTTCTTATTCATATCTGTAATATAAAGAGTTGAAATACATGAAATTACAAAAAAAAAAATAGCCAAACTGCAAACTGTTTCTAAGATTATATGAGAACCATGGTGGTTACAGATGGGAGACAGAGTAGCTATACCCTATAACCTTGATCTTACAATATTGTTTATCATTAATAAACAAAAAAGAAACACACACACACACACACACACACACACACACACTATGTACCTAAAAAAAAAAAAACTTCCAAAGAAAAAAATTATCTGTTCTCACTGAATTCTAGAATTACTTTAAAAAGTGTGGATCCTTCCCTACTACTCAAGGAGATTTAAAAAGACACAAAGAAGTGGAAAGATATTCCATGCTCATGGCTTGGAAGAGTTAACATAATCAAAATGAATATACTACCCAGAACCATCTACAGATTTAATGCTAACCCCATCAAGACCCCAAGCACATTTTTTAGGAGAATAGAACAAATGCTACAGATATTTATTTATCTGGAACCAGAAAAGACCTAGAATTGCCAAAACAATCTTGAGAAGAAAGAACAGAACCGGAGGCATCACACTCCCAAATCTCAAATTGTATTACAGGGCCACTGTCATCAAGACTGCTTAGTACAGGAACATGAATAGACACTCCTACCAGTGGAATAGAATTGAGAGTCCCAAAGTAAGCCCCCACACCTATGGACACCTAATCTTTGACAAAGGTACCCAGACTATTAAATGGGGACAGGGGAGTCTCTCCAACAAATACAGATCCTTCAGAGGACCTAGTGGGGGTTGTATTGTTATATAGAAAATTGAGAAGTGTTATGTATGTACAAACTATTGTATTTACTGTCGAATGTAAAAGATTAATTCCCCAATAAAGAAATTTTTAAAAAAAGAAAAAAAAAAGATCCGTTGGCCTATCACTTCCTACTGAACTACTATCAAGCAAGTGATTCCTACAAAATCAGGTGATATTTCAAAATGTCTTTTTTTAAAGTTACATTTGTAAATGTTCAGAATACATAACTTAAAAAAAAAATAAAAATAGCTTTCTAATTTAATTGTTGAAGTCATTTTTCCTCACTATCGTCAGAAACTCAAACAGGTCTTGCATTATACTAGATAATTTGTGGGAATGTGAGTGTGACTGGATAATTCACAGATGGCAAGTAGCATTGCTGGTCCTCATGGTTAGGTTTGGACCTTCTATTATGTGTTAGTACAGTGTGCTGTGCAAGTATTCTGCAGAACGCAGGACAATGGCAATTATTTCTGTGACTTTTGCTGACTAAGCTCTACAGGCATGTCATTATGCTAAGTGCTTTGTGAATGTTTTGTAATCTCTACATTCACCTGTAAATTCAAAGTCCTCATTATGTCAATATTACAGAAATGAAAAATGTATCTGAGAAATATTAAGTAGTTTGCTCAAGGTTACACATACAGTTTGTAATCAGTAGCATCTTGCTTGACTAAGAGCTATGTGATCTCAATGAGCATGCTCTCAACCATATACAAAACTGACTTTCTAGTTGGTAAAATTATGTAGAAGTTTTTTAAGGTTTTTTTTTTATGTATTTACTGGATAGAGACAGCCAGAAATTGAGAAGGAAGGGGGTGACAGGAAGAGAGGCAGAGAGAAACACCTGCACTCCTGCTTCACCACTTGCAAAGCTTTCCCTTTGCAGGTGGGGCTGGGGGGCTAGAACCCAGGTCCTTGAGCACTGTAACATGTATGTTCAACCAGGTGTGCCACCGACCGGGCCCATGTAGAATTTTTTTAAAATTCTTTATCTATTGGATGTAGTCACAGAGACATCAAGAGGAAGGGGGCTGTAGAGAGGGAAAGAGAAAGACACCTGCAGAACAGTTTCACCACTCCTGAAGCTTTTCACCACAGTAAAGGACTAAGAGAGGGGCTTGAACCCAGGTCCTTGTGCATTGCAAAGTGTGCTCTACTAGGTGTACCACAACCCCAGCCCCTATGTTGAACCTTTTAGGGAACTTTCAATTGATATTTAGGATTAGCTAGATAAAGGAGGCAAGATAGCTGTCTAAACTTAGGCATAGACTGCTTCAGTTAATAGGTATGTCTGGAGAATGCATCTATAGCCACAGAGTTCAAAAGCATAGCGCACACAAGACCGAACAGCTTGCCAAAAGGTTAGTGTATCTACACCTGACTAGATCATTCACACCAACTTTCTGGCAAACTGTTCAGTCTTGTGTGTACTATACTTTTAAACTCTAATGTTATTGCCATTTCTGATTTGTAGGTGTGTTCTTAGTTTTTTGTTTGTTTTAATCAAAGGTAGAAGAAAGCATCTGAGACTGGGTGGTGGCACACCTAGTTAAGTGCACACAGTACACAAGGATCTGGGTTCAAGTCACCGGCTCCCCACCTGCAGTATGGAAGCTTCACAAGTGGTAAAGCAGATCTTCAGGTGTCTTTCTCTCTTCTTCTTCTTTTTTTATATTTATTTTATTTATTTATTCCCTTTTGTTGCCCTTGTTGTTTTATTGTTGTAGTTATTATTGTTGTTGTCGTTGTTGGATAGGACAGAGAGAAATAGAGAGAGGGAAGGGAAGACAGAGAGGAGGAGAGAAAGATAGACACCTGCAGACCTGCTTCACTGCCTGTGAAGCAACTCCCCTGCAGGTGGGGTGTCGGGGTTCGAACCGGGATCCTTATGCCAGTCCTTGTGCTTTGCGCCACCTGCGCTTAGCCCGCTGCACTACAGCCCGACTCCCCTCTCTTCTTCTTTATCTCCCCCTGCTCTCTGAATTTCTCTCTGTCCTATCCAATAAAAATGGGAAAAAAAGGCTGCCAGGAGCAGTGAATTCATAGTGCAGGCACCAAGCCCCAGTGATAACACTGGAGGTCAAAAAATAATAATAAAATAATACAAAGTCTCAGGTATATGTAGATTATTACTAAGTAGTTAGTTATTAATACACACATGCAAAGTGATATAATGACATGTGTGTGCATAGACAGCATGATTCACAGTAGAGATATTTATAAACACACGAATGAACATGGAGTACTTCTTTACATTTTAAAATACTGAGAACAATTTGACTAAAATCAACAGAAGACAAGACGTTGGCTTTTAGTTGAAATAAAGTAGTCACTAAAATTAGGGCAGTCTTTCTTAATAGAACAGGTATTAAGCATATCCATGTAAAATTTAATCACGGGGAGTCAGGGTAGCGCAGCGGGTTAAGTGCACGTGGCATGAAGCACAAGATCCAGTGGAAGGATCCCAGTTCAAGTGCCCAGATCCCCACCAGTGTCTATCATTCTCTCCCCCACCCTATCTCCCCTCCTTTCTCTCTGTCAAATTCAACAACGACAACAACAATAAAAACAACAAGGGCAACAAAAGGGAAAATAAATAAATAAATATAATAAAAATAATTACAAATCATAAGGAATATAGGGGGTGAAAGTATTAGTTTTAAACTATATTTTACAAGTCCAATCAAGCTTAATTTCAACTATATCAATTGACTACTATGGAAGAAGAAGCATCATCCCTTCAATTTTCTTAATTATATTGTAATTTTAAACTGTTGGTATTCTTAACATCCTTATTATTGTCTGTAATAATAACTGAAATTTATTTTAAATTGAATAAATGCTTACTATAAATATTTTTTTCATATGTATTCAGTTATTCAGTTCTAAGTTCTTTATTATGAGTTCATTCTTCTGTGAGTTTGATTTCATTATCAAGATTTTATTTTACTATAAAGATGGATAAGTACTATAATTGATAAAATCCATGCCCTTCCAGAACGTCTTTCTTGGGTTTATTATTTTTAATGGGCCTCTTTGGCTGGGTATAAACTATTTGTGATACTCAGTTTCAGAAGATATAGTAGTTAATTGTACAATGAATAATGCACAGTGTAGCAGTTTTCTGATATCACATACTATTTTGGAAGAAAACAGGCTTTATTTATTTTTTACATTTAATTGGAAAGCTGTTTTTTTCTGCTTCAATACTGAGTTTTTTTCTTTGTCCTTGAAATTTGGTATCTGCAAACTATGTCTTGAATTTGAACTTTATCTCCATCCCATTCTCAATAGACAGCCCGTCCTTTTGAAACAGATCATCAAACTTCATTTCATCTATGTAGGTCTGATATTACTAAACAAATGTTCCAGTCACGTTTGTTATTTTAAACACAACACTGTGGGGGTTTTTTGTTTGTTTGTTTTTCTTCTCTTGTTGTTGCCAGGGCTGCAACCTTTAAAGCTAAATTATTTAGATGGAAAGTGAAATATAGCGGTAGACTAATAAAGCACCACCACACAGAAGAAGCTTCTTACCCCACTGCAGTAAGAAGCAGGGCTTGAACCTGGGTGATATGTCTGGTAAAGAACACACCCTTCCCATCTGAGCAATCTTGCAGACCATTAGGCATTTCTTTTATTTTATAAGGTGAAGTAATTAACTTCTTTTAAGTATTTACTATAGTACTTATACTACTAAAGATGATGAATATTATCATTGCTATTATTACCGGAGAGGATGATGGTGTGGGGGAATGGACCTGGGACCATGGGATCTTGGACACAAAAGTCTTTTGCAGATCTTATCTCCCTGGTCCTCTGTGATAATGGTTTCTCACCATTAGCTCATTTCCAAGACTATCCCTACTAGACTTTAAGTAATTTCACTGACACCATCAACTAAAAGACGCATCATCATTTTAAGCACATTTAAAAATAAAAGTCATTCTGTCATATCCTGTTAGATTAGTTTCAACTTTATAGTCATTTAAAAGTTTTTAAGCCTTAGTATTGATGAAATTATCATCATTTTACTGGAATAGAAATACAAGTTGACTGGGTCAAAAAAATCCCAAATCCATAAATGAAGTCATTAAACCAGAATTAATCTAGAAGCCCCTGAACTCATATCTTCATATTCCTTCCTATTCTCACTTTTCTTCCACCCAATAAGCTCTATCCATTCTAAAGTATGTAGATGTAAATAGTGGAACTAGAGACCTAAGAAATCTTTGTCTCTCCGTCTCTAACTCTGTAAAACCCAGTGCACAGTAATGAAATCAAGCATGCATGAGTCTATGGTTTATATAAAATGTCTACTTTCATAATGATGCTTGATATAAAATCATATCAAGTGAACTACATATGACCTAAATTCTACAACTTCTGCTCAGATTTCTTTGGGGGTGGGGTGCTGTTTGAGCACACACATTACAGTTTGCAAGGAGCCTGAATCAAGCCCCTGATGCCCACATGAATGGAGGAAAGCCTCTTGAGTGGTAGGTATCTTTCTGTCTCCTCCTCCCCTCTCCATTTTTGTCTCTATCCAAAATAAATAAAGAGATAATAACTTCAAACTTTAAAAGCAACATTTCTTTCTTTTATGTGTGCATAAAACAGAATTCATGAGCTACTAAGTCTCTTGCATGACTAGTATTAATAAGACCTATAATGCTATAGTTGTACCTTTACTATCTGGTATTTTATCCTATGATGAACTTTAATTCTTTTTTTTTCTTTTTTTATTGGGGGATTAATGGTTTATGGTCAACAGTAAGATATAATAGTTTGTACATGTATAACATTTCCAAATAATAATACAATACCCACTAAGTCCTCCTCTGCCATCCTGTTTTAGGACCTAATGCCCCCTTTCCCCCAGTCTTCTACTTTGGTGCAGAATACCAACTTCAGTCCAAGTTCTGCCTTTTTTTCCCCCTTCTGATCTTGTTTTTCAACTTCTGTCTATGAATGATACCATCCCATATTCATTCTATTGTTTCTGACTTATCTCACTTAACATGATATCTTCAAGCTCCAACCAGGATGGGGTAAAGAAGGTTAATTCACCATTTTAAATAGCTGAGTAGTGATGAGCTTTAATTCTATGACATTTGTAATAGTCCTCTTTGACTATACATAGATCATCATTACAGTATTTTCTGAAAATGATCAAGATTTAAATGGTTGTGGATAAATTCTTCACATAGAATATTTTGCTAATAGGCATATAAAACAAAAAAATGACATCTTAATACCAATAAAAAGATCAGTGGCTATTAACAATAAAATCCATATTAAGATAAAAATGTAACTAATTTTGAATGCAGTCTATACCCCCAAAATAGCCTCTATTATTATTTTAGCACCAAAAGTTTTTATTAGACATGAACGGTATGGTTTCATTCCCCAGCTCAAAAGAACTTATATTGACATGTCAATTAAGCTCTCTCATGTTGAGTTTCATGACCATTTGTAAGTACAGTAGTAGGATATGACCTCTAGCTGAAGAGGAATACATGATGTAAAACTGATAGTATGAAAGTGAGAAAATTAACATTAAGGTGCAAGTTGCAGAGCCTTCCATATAAAGGCTTAAGAAATGATTACTTATAATTAAAAACGAGATATAAGTGCAAGTATTTAAAAAATATGACACCTTATTAATAACTCTTTTCTTCAGATCTTTCATAGATTTTTTTCAGGCAGAAATTATAGTGTAACATTTGTTATTTATGTTGTTACTGCTTCAAAATTATACTCTATTTCAAAGAGGAAGTTTGGCCAAGTTTCGTGAAACACTTGAGTCAACCAGAATTGTTGCAATCATTTAATTTAAACAACTTATGATGCAATTAGTGACACAGGTGAGGGCATTTAAAATGCATGCTAGTTTTTATCCTGTTCCATTAAAAGAAGAGGTATTTTGTTGAAGCAAGATGATTATCTCTAAGATATTGTTCTTTCATCAAATTTCTCAATTTAGCCTACTTCTGCGTTCTCACAGAGGTTGGTTGAATACAGAGTATGATAATTGAATTGCTTTAGTTAATGATATCCCCTGATGGGGAACTAAGAAAGCAAAGCAAAGCTTTGAGCAGCTGAAGGTGCAACTTGGCCTGACATGAACCTCCTTTCTTGCAAAGGAGGTTCCTTTGTTGGAAGGGACAACAACACAAAACAAAACAATGAACAACTTTTGGAACTGATGTACTTTAAAGATTAAAAAAAAAACTCCTTAAAAGAAATTTTTCATCTGAATCAGTGCCTTCACAGCATGTGGTACAAGCTTTGACTTTCTGATATTTTAAACAAGTTTTGCAGTGTGTTTGAACAAAGAATGGAGGGAGAGGGCAATTTTTCATCTTACAATGTCTTAATTGATGACCCCTCCACTTCAAAAAAGTCATATGCCATGCAGTCTGGAGATACATTCTTTTTCTTTTGATACACAGACCCAAACCACTAACTGCTTCAGTCTATCAATCAAAGTAAAGCTGCTGTACTTTTTTTTTAATAGTGGCAGGAATTATTACTATGAGTAATTGAGGATACTGGCAAATCATTAGCAACAGGAATGAGAGTTGTTGGGTAGGTTGTAGAGGAAAAGAGACACTTCTATACCTCTGGTGGGAATATAAACTGATGCAACTCCCTTGGGAGATGATATGGAGAGTATGCAAGCAAAGAAAAATGATTTCTGCATGATTCAGAACTACTGCTCACAGTCTTCTACCCAGATGAAATACAGACACTTATACAAAAGGACGTATGTTCCCCCAGTGGAAGCAGCCTAGGTGCCCAGCCACAGATGACTGGTTATGAAGCTATGGGAAATATATTCCACTGAATTATTATCAATCAGAAAGAATGATGTTGTGTCCTTTAGGACAAACTGGATAGAACTTAAAGTGATTATGCTTAGAGAAAAAAAGCAAAAAAAAAAAAAAAAAAGGACAACTAACATGTGGTTTCACTATGTGGATTCTAGAGAACTGATACACAAGAACTTGCAAACTTTCCTGAGACCTGTGAAACTATAGTGATTATCATTTGGCTGAGTATTGAGTGGACCTACAAATATCCACATCCAGCAGAAAAGCAATTACAGAAGCCAGATCTCTCACCTTCTGTACCCCATATAGAATTGTGGCCCATACTCCCAGAGGGGGAGAAATGATACAGGGAGATGGCCAGCAGTCTCTGAATTCCAATTCCATCATGACCCGGAGAGAGAAGAGGAAAAGGAGAAAGATATTTGAAAGCAGCAATAGGTATAGGTATGACTTAGAAAAGAAGGGGAAGTAGGGAGTCGGGTGGTAGCGCAGTAGGTTGAGCACATGTGGTGAGTAGCGCAAGGACCTGCATAAGGATCCCGGTTCAAGTCCCTAGCTCCCCACCCACAGGGGAGTCATGTCACAGGCAGTGAAGCAGGTCTGCAGGTGTCTGTCTTTCTCTCCCCCTCTCTGTCCTCCCCTCCTTTCTCCATTTCTCTCTGCCTTATCCAACAACGATGACATGAATAACAACAATAACTGCAATAACAATGAAAAACAAGGGCAACAAAAGGGAAAATAAATAAATATTAAAAAGGAAGAAAGGAAAAAAAGGGAGGACCATAGAAAAAATGGATATATATAGCTATAGTTATAGAAATAATAATCAACCCACATCTGTGACTTTGGGAGAACTATTGCAATTTTCAATGGAGGGAAAGGGGGCACAGAGTGCTAGTGGTGGGAAAGGTGTTATCTCATAATTTTATAAATCAATATTAAATCACTAATATTTTTTAAATTATGTATTTATTCATTATTGAATAGAAACAGAAATAAATTGAAAGTGAGAGGGAGGGAGAGAGACAGAGACACACCTGCAGCTCTACTTCACCATTCATGAAGCTTTCCTTCTGCAGGTGGAGATCAGGACCTTGAACCTGGGTCCTTGCACATTGTAGGTACACCACTGTAATTTTTTCTTTTAAGTTAAAAAAAAAGTAATAAAAAAGGAAAGAAGAAAGAAAGAAAGAGAGGGAAGAAGGAAGGAAAGAAGGAAGAGAATGAAAGGGTTGTTGGAGTAGGCTCTATTAGAGCCTGAAACACGAACATCCCCTACCTCACAAAACCAGTTGGCTGAAGCTGAAAGTGTCATTGCTTTACAGAGGCTTAGTATATCATAATAATCAGAATAGCTTTCTCTGACATAAGGGCAAAGACAAGAAAGTGTTATTTTGAAATCAAAATAATAATATGCATAAAAGAAGAAAGATATATATGGAATATTTCCTGGTGGCAAGTTACACTATAAAGATGTAGCAAAAATCCCTCAGAAAATATAAACCAGACACCCCCCCCCCCCACAGGGTTATCTCTGGAGCTTGGTTCCTGTACTAGCAATCCACTGCTCCCGGTGACCATGTCTTTTTCAATTTTCTTAGATAGGACAGAGAGAAATTCAGAGCAGAGGGGAAGATAAGAGAGGGAGAGACACAAAGAGACACCTTCAGAGCTGCTTCACTGCTTGTGAGGTGACTGGGATCCCTGGGCTTCGGACTATGTGTGCTTAACCTAACCCACAAACCAGAATTCCTGTATGTTATCTTAGTCATCTAGTTTCTAACAAAAGAATAAGTAGCATGTGAAGAAATAGGGAAAATGGAGTTAAATTAAAGGAGTAAAATAGTAAGTATTCCTAAATATTAGATGCACTAGAGAAATACGTTAGTCATTATTATAAATATATTCAAATTTTAAGTACTTGTTTTGTGATTTTTTTTTTCCTCCAGGGTTATTGCTGGGCTCGGTGCCTGAACCATGAAGCCACTGCTCCTGGAGGCCATTTTTCCCCCTTCTGTTGCCCTTGTTGTTGTAGCCTCATTGTGGTTATTATTATTGCCATTGTTGATGTTGTTCATTGTTGGATAGGACAGAGAGAAATGAAGAGAGGAGGGGAAGACAGAGGGGGGAGAGAAAGACAAACACCTGCAGGCCTGCTTCACCACCTGTGAAGCGACTCCTCTGCAGGTGGGGAGCCGGGGGCTCGAACCAGGATCCTTACGCCAGTCCTTGAGCTTTGTGCCACATGAGCTCAACCCACTGTGCCACCGCCCGACCCCGTTTTGTGATTTTTAAGAAAGTTAGCTAGTAGAAAACACTGTTAAATTGGTACATTTACACCTGTAAATTGGTATAGTGAGAATTCACCTAGGAAATTTCTTCAGCCTAAAAATTATTGAATAAAATAAAAGCTATTTAGTGCTTGTTGTTATGACAGTTTTAAGGTGAAGAAAAAATATACTATTGTTCCTCCTTTATCTGCAGGTTTGTTCTCTGAATTCCTAGACTCTTTTCCTTTTCCACTTTTGGAACTAAACTTTATTTTCAAAGTTGATGCTCTAGATAAATTCATCTACTAAAAAGGGACAAAATAACTCAAAAGAAAGGTTCCATTTTGTACAACCACATATCTCATGCAATGTCATTTTTCTAGTGTTCTACTGATGATCGGTCTACTTCGTAGATGTGCTTAAGTAAAAGAGATTGTAACATTGTTAAAAAAAAGTTATGCAGGTGGCTAAATCCTAGTTTAATCCTTATTGTTCCACCATTTAGTTATGTGGAGATATTAGCAAAATTACTTGAGCTTTTATACGCACAGATTTTTCCTCTAGGAATGGTGGTGGCAATAATATCTGATAATACTCATAATCATGCAGTTAAATTGATTTTAATTTTATTGTTTTTTAATGTAGTTGTTTTTGTTTATATTACTGTGAGAGAGACCAGAATATAGCTCCACCATTTATAAAATCTATCTTATTTTTGTTTGCATACAGTTCCAAATACTGAATCTAGGACACTGAGTATGTAAGGCATGCTCCACTGAGCCACCTCCCTGGCCCTTATCATAATTTCTGACCCTTAAAAAAATACTGGAAATGTGATCACTTTCCACCTTCTTTCTTTGTAATCTCTGTAACTCATGATAGCATGAATTAAAATGAGTTGGTCCCTCTGCCTTCTTCTCTTCTTATAACTATTCACAGGGCCCAAGGTAGTCTTAAAATACGAATCATATTATGTCACTCTCTTACTTTAAAATCATTAGTTCCCTTTAAGTCCCTGTATGACCTGGTTCCCTTACTCTCACTTTATTCCTGCCAACAGACTGCTTGGATTAAATTCTGAGTTTAATGCATCTTACTCATCTCTACTGTTTACTTTCATGGACTATGCTGCCCCAAGATATAAAGAAACTAGTTTTCTCACTTTAAGACAAATCACACCTTCTCAAGGACATATTAGAGTCCTCTAACACAGCAAACTCTTGTCACTCTGTCCCCACGGTGTTCATTCTTACTACTGAATAATACATATTAACTTATAACGTGTGTAACTTTTAGAAATAAACACCATACGGAGCCGGGCGGTAGCACAGCGGGTTAAGCGCACGTGGCACAAAACGCGAGGTCTGGCATAAGGATCCTGGTTCGAGCCCCTGGCTCCCCACCTGCAGGGGGTTCCCTTCACAGGCGGTGAAGCAGGTCTGCAGGTGTCTATCTTTCTCTCCCCTTCTCTATCTTCCCCTCTCTCTACATTTCTCTCTGTCCTATCCAACAACAACAACATCACAACAACAACAATAATAACTACAACAATAAAACAACAATGGCAACAAAAGGGAATAAATAAATATTTAAAAGAAAAAAGAGTCTATTACAATAGCTATAAACTATGGGCAGACTTTCAAAGAAATAAACACCATGAAAGAAAGCTCTTTGATTCTTTACTGTGCTTCTATTTTCCTGGGGCCTACAACAGTGTCAGACACATAGTTGTCACTTGCTAAATATTCATCCAGTAATTAATGAGTAGCAACAGTAATTCCCCCATATATTCAAATAAACCATAGTTCAATAAGACATTAAGTTATTTGACTCATCACTGGTAGTTAAATTAAAACTGCCATCAATTTCCTTGCCATAATCAAGTTACTAACATCTTCACATCTTCTAATGACCAAGAAACTATAAAAAATAAATTTAAAAAAAATCTACACAAAATGGATATGATATCCACAGATCAAGGGTCTATTTATAAAAAAATGAAAACAAATACAGTATTTATCTACTTAACTCTATTAGTATCTTGCTATTTTACTACTAAACTTAATATAATTGATGTCCTTTAGGGGAATTCAGGGATGTTGTTAAGACCTCAACACGTACTACCACTCTCATAAGAGAACAATCTGTCCCCAGGAGCAATTAATCAAGGATTCCAGGAAATGGTCTTCAGGCCAGTCTTCTATTGTTATTTATCTTCTTTCTTAGAATTTGTGGAGATGTTAGACAAATTAACTTTCCTATAATGGTCACACTCCTTCCAGTTACCAAGTGCATCACTACCAAGTGAAAAAAATAAAAAACACCAATAGGAGAAAAAAAAAATCATGGCAATGTGACAATGCTTTTAGTTGTTATCCTTGGAGGCCTCAGTCTACCCTTCTATATCTATTACTGCTTACCTTGGCATCTGGGGGGCCACCACTGCTCAGCCATTGTAAGGCCTCTATGGATGATGTCCTCCAGGTGACCCTGCATATGATCAGAGGGCTTGACTTTTCCATGAAGGTCAATACATCTGAATTAATCAGGACAGCTTGTTTTGTGCGCAGAGTCCAGCACCAGGCACCACCATTCCCAGGTTTTGTCTATGTATAGAGTGATTCGTTTTTCCGTCTGTATGTATATCCTCCTCCTGCTACCTGGCAGCAGGGATGTGATTGGGAACTGACAGTGCGCAATAAACCTCAGATACACTTCTCTGAGTCCTCCAGGTTGGCTTTTAAATATATATATATATATATCAGTGAAGCTTTGGAGGAGGTCTTACATTCTACTTGACTGAATTCACCACACACCCACCTTCAGGGGCATGTCCTTTTCAAGCTCTTGGCCCCTATTGCCTAATAGAAAGATTGGCTTTATCCCCAGACTCCTGTTGGCTGAAACCAGCTGCTTCTGGTGAGGACGTGTTTTCTGAGAAATCTGTCTGTTCTGACCAGGGGCACAGGGTGGCAGGAGCTGAAACAAACTACAAGGCACAGAAACAAAGACATATTTTAATTCTAGTGGAGATATGGCCCTCTCAACTGGATGAGGACATAGTGCCTCTCAGCAGCTTTTCACCCCCTCTTTTACACACAGGCAGAGCACACCTATCTATACACTAGTAGTTACACAATGCCACTATGATTACCTAACAAGACACATCTGATCCTAGGCCTTTACATAACGTGTTGATTCACTGCTATACAGCAAGATAAATCTGAACCTAGGTAAAAAAAAAAAAAAAAGTCTGACCAACTGCATTATTTACCTTAAAGAAGGAATCTCTGGGTCCTTGTTATCACTGTCCTATGAACTTTTGTCCTGACCTCTTCTTCTTCTTCATGCCCATCACTAATTTTGTTTGTTTGTTTGTTTGTTTGTTTGTTGTAGGTCTCTTGCTGCTCCTGCTTCACTGACATTCTGGACCTCTGGTCTAGTGGGGCTTGAGTCACAGTTTCTCCTGCTTGGGTTCCGGGGGGTGGGGGGGGCTTAGATGTGCTTTTCTGTCTTGCATGAAACTATGCAGCAACATGCTTCCCTCCCAGATGCTGTCCTTGGGCCTTATGAAATGGGAACATTTTATTAGGCAGATCTTGGAGATTCACTGCACTTAGCTGGACACCTGGTGTCAGCGGCCTGCAACTCACCAATGTACTGCAGCAACAGAGTTGGAGACTATTCACGGAGAAACTTCATTCCATGGCGGTGCTCACTTGAATGACTCTGCTACTGTTAAGGCAGAAGTCTGGTGCCTCGGATTCAGGCTGCAGCTGAGGAGAAAGTAGGAACTGCTGGTAGTTAGGTTGACCTCGTGTACTCTCATGCATTAATGAAGGGGCTGCATAGATCTGGAGGTTAGCAGTTGCACCTGGGTGCACACGAGCTTCTGGTGCCAAGACCACCTCCACTACACTCTCCTGCAGCAGTTCTCCCCTGCCACTGGCATCCTCTGCCTGGGGAAAGTTAACAGGTAACCCAGTGAGTTATAAACACATATGGGCTTAAAAATCTCAGGAAATAGATCCTTCTGTTTCTTGGCTGGGGTGAGACAGCCTATGCTGAGAAAGGCAAGAAAGAGTAAAATAAAATTCTTATTAAACAGGTGTTGTCCGTAGATGTCTGAAACCTCTTCACCAGTGCTCAAAGAAAGTGATCATTTTGTGTATTCAGAATCTTCACACCCCACTTTTTTTTCCCAAGCAAATGATGATACATTTCTTGATAAGAAAAATAGTTAGCATGTCATGACTTTTTCAATCTCCACCCTTCAGCTGTTTATTTTAAGAGTTGCTAATGGATCTCATCATCTCTCCAGGTGTTCTCTTGGTTAAATGGTTTCAAACTAGCTCTTTCATAAAATCACAGCTGGTACTGCTAAAACATTTCCACCTCTTTGTCCCTGGCATTACTGTAAGTAGCTAAGTACAAGGCAAACTTGGGCAGGTCTCTCTTGTTCTCTTTCTCTCCTTCCTTGCCTTCATCCCTACCTGTCCTCTCCTTACTGGTCAAGCTGATATCTATAGCTTCTTCCTTTATACTCCTTACATATCTATAATTATATAAAATTCATAGCAGGCATTGCAAAGGGCACCTCCTTCTTCTACTTTGGGGTAGGAAACACAGAACACATGAAATTATCTCAAAATGCTCATCACATTTCTTATCAGTTTGCTCAGTCTTCTCTTCTTCCCCATGTTTGGGAACTTTCCAGAATCCTGAAGCTATCATCCTCTCATGTTGATTTACAGTTTTATGTTTAGTATTGTTTAATTTGATATTGTGGGATGCATTGGATCGACCTTCCAATGCATCCCGTGAGTACCCATTCATTGGGGAAACTGAAGATCCTTCCTAGCCGACTGAATCCACATGGATCCCAGTCAGTTTCAAAGCCAGCAACAAGCAGCTCCTGACAGCTTTCAACCTGACGCTGTTGACTGGCTACGGAAGAAGGGCAAACGCTAGAAGAAGATTTGATACTGTTTGAAAATTGACCTGCTATCATTATCACATGACAGGACTTAGTTTAAGATTTAAACCCAGGTCAGTGTGATTCCAAAGCTCCACATATATCAGATGGTTCAAACACAGTAACCCCTCAATCTTCATCAACATCATTTAATTTTTTTTATGTTTATGTATAAAAGGAAACACTGGAAAAAATACTATAGGATAAGAGGGGTACAACTCCACACAATTCGCACCACCAGAACTCTCAGAAAGTGATGTTCTTACCACACTGTCCGGGAACAACTTAATTTGATCTCTGGAGAATCTAGTCTAACTGATGCATGTTAAATAATCCACTAATATTAATGTTATTCTTTTTTCTCTAGATTTCGTTATCCAGAGAGTTTCTTTGTGAGAGAATCTCTATGTTAACTGATCTATCCATATTACAGCCTGGAATATGACAATAACTATTTTCATTTTCAGAAAGACTTGCATAAGTTGGGATTAGGTTAATATAAAAATGCCCGCCTTAGCATTCTACATACCCTAATTTTTCATTAAGGGCAGTATATCTCAGTTATATAATTTGATCAGTTTTCCCTTTGAATTACATGAACACATGACGTGTTTTTTTTGTTTGTTTGTTTGTTTGTTTGTTTTGTTCTGTTACTTTCCTTTTTCTTATAAAGTTGGTGCAAGTACTTTGGATATAAAACTGATCTTATTCTAATTCATTCTATTATCTATAAACTACTGAAGATTTCAAACACGTCCTTCAATACATTTGGAATGTATCAAGAATATGATAGTTCTTGAGAAAGCAAGATGACTACACCATCTTTGTATTTCACTTTATGTATTATATTCAAATAATATACAATAAGATCAACCCATCAGAATTCCAAATGCTACAAGAGTACTGGCTAGTGAAAATATTTTTCAACTTCATTTAAATAATAGTTCCGGTGTCTTGGTAAATGAAAAAGATCCTGAAATACAAAAATTGTTTCCCTTTACATAAACTATGTTTCCCACAGATATTTCAATAAAACCTGCAACTTTAGGTCATTCTGATAAATAACTGAATAAAACACAATTTCCATTTATACAGAAAGAGAAACCATATATGTGGAGATCTGGGTAATAATAGACTTAATTTAAAATGGGCACAGTAATTAGGATCCAGCTGCATAAAAAACCACTAGTATAGGAAGTCATGTGGTAGTCCAGTGGGTTAAGCACATGTGACGCGAAGTGCAAGGACCAGCGTAAAGATCCCGGTTCGAGCCCCTGGCTCCCCACCTGCAGGGGAGTCTCGAGTCTCTTCACAGGCAGTGAAGCAGGTCTGCAGGTGTCTATGTTTCTCTCCCCCTCTCTCTCTTCCCCTCCTCTCTCCACTTCTCTGTCCTATCCAATAGCAATGACTAACTTCATATACACTGTATTTTAAAGATAGATAAATATGCTTTAATTAGTTTGTTTCTTATAATATTTTCTGTATTTCATCATAAATTTTGAGAACAAGAGAGTAGATAATCAGTCCATATACAATGGATGATAATGAGATAAGAGTTCCACTTTTTAACTCAAAAATATTGCAAGATGATTTATCCTAGTTGCCAGTTATATAGATAATTGTCTTTTGTTTCTATAAGACATCTCAAAGCATTTGCCTCATATATGTATGTATTATACACACAATGAAAATAATTTATCCATATATATATGGTATACCAATATACTCACCTCTCCAGTGCACTATCCAACTAGGGAAAGAGGCTGGGGGAATGAATCAACCTCCTAAAATTCCTGGCCAGCAGACAAACAATTACAGAAACCACACCTCCCACATTCTGCACCCCATAAACAATTGTGATCCATAGTCCCAGAGAGGGATAAATAATAGGGAAGCTCCCAATGTGGGGGATTGGAAACAACACTCTGTTGGTGGGAACTGTACATCGGTCATATTATAATTTTGTTAATCACTATTAAATCACTAATAAAAAGAATATTAGATCATATAAGATTTACTATGATCTATGCTTTCTCTTCTGTTCTATTCATATTGTAGCAAAACGATTTCCTCATTTTTTTTTTTTTAGCTGAGCCATTGTTTCATGAAGTTAACATTCCAGTGGACTATCTTGTGGGCCTCTATAGGAGATTGCCCTCAATGTGGAACAACAATGGTAGGGGCTGTTCCACTCTCCAAAGGGAGGCTGGGTCAACATATTCTGCCACTTGAGGAAGACAGTCCTGAAATGAGTGCAGCCTAGAATGTTCCTAAAAATATGACCGCTAAATGAGAGCTCTGACTTACAGGGATGCAGAGGTTATACAGGCTCCTGTGCTGAAGATGGACCCCAAATCAAATATATGGGGTTTACAGTTAACAATATTTATATACTTTTCTCATCTTTGGGAGCTACTCTCTGCCCTTATCCAGCTTTCTAGTCCTATTTCCAACTGTGACACCATCTCCCCAGACAAATACTCCTAGCTCACCTGCATGTTAGTTGTCGGGGCTCAGGCAAAAATTAGTAATGTGATGGGCCCCTTAGAATATACCTAAAATAGACTTCTTAACTTTTTCCAAAATGTAGACCCCCCAAATCTCATCTGCTCTACTCTGACCTTTAGATTTCTGATTATTAAACAATTTGTTCTGCTTTATATCTTAATGCTTTTCAGTCACTATGTTGCAGATTCTACCATGATGCCAACCTGACTTCCCTGGGCAGACAACCTCACCAATGTGTCCTGGAACCCCACTTCTACAGAGCCCTGCCCCACTAGGGAAAAAGAGAGACAGGCTGGGAGTATGGATTGACCTGGTAATACCCATGTCCAGGAGGAGGCAATTACAGAAGCCAGACCTTCCACTTTCTGAACCCCATAATGATCCTGGGTCTATAGTCCCAGAGGGATAAAGAATAGGAAAGTTTCCAATGGAGGGGATAGGCTGAGGAACTCTGGTAGTGAGAACTGGGGAATTGTGGGGAATTTTATCCTTCTTATGTAAGCAGTCTTGTCAATAACTATTAAGTCATTAAAAAAAAAAAAGCAAAATTTTTGTGCCCTAAAATTTCTTGTTACAGGAAGCAAAAAGAATCTCCTAAACTGACAAAGAACTGACACTGGGGGGCTGGGCTATAGTGCAGCAGGTTAAGAGCACATGGTGTAAAGCACAAGGACGAGCATAAGGATGGAGCCCCCAGATCTCCACCTGCAGGGGGGTCGCTTCACAAGCAGTAAAGGAAGCCTGCAGTTATCTTTCTCTCCTCCTCTCTGTATTCCCCTCCTTTGTCAATTTCTCTCTGTCCTATACAACAACAACAACAGCTATAATAACAATAACAACCACAACAAGGTCAACAAAATGGAAAAAATGGCCTCCAGGAGCAGTGGATTCATAGTGCTAGTATTGAGCCCCAGTGATAACCTTGGAGGCAAAGAACAAAAAAAGAAAGAAAAAAAAAAAGAACTGAAATTGTACAGTGGGAGAGTTAAAGTAAAATTAGCCCATCAATTAAGAGCATGGAGATTAAAGAACTTTCCCTAAAATTTCTTATTATCACATAATAGCAACTTTCCAATTTAGACATTTAAATTTCTAACCTGGTAGAACTCAACCTGATCCAATTTTTGCAAATAATACAAGGTTTGGCAATTTTTCATTTTTTCTAAAGGAGTCCTTTTTCTAAGTACCAGAGGTTTGATCACATTTTTGTAAATAATAAATTATATGACACATATCACATTATAAATATATCTGAGTATGTACTCAATTTTCAAATATAAATTTTATACAATTATATAAATTATTTTTATCAAATTAATTGAAGCTGAGGCTCTTTCACTTAAATTTGAAACAGATTTGAATGGATGTATGATGAAATATTTCTGGTGTTACACCCATACAAAAATGTATTTTGTCTGCTACTGTTTCACTAATTAGAAAAGAGAAAATAATTAAAAGGCTATAGTTTTTGTTTTAGACTAGAAATGCCATAAGTCTCACAGAAGAACATGTTGACATCTCAATTTTACAGATAAGAAAACTGAGGCTCATTAGTTCTAAGTGACTTTCTCTAAAATCTCACTTGATGAGGAGAGTTGATTATATTTATACTGATGAATTATAAATACATATATTCCATTGGTTTATTCTTAAGTTCAGGTTTGAACCACTAAACCAAAGAGCCTTAATTAAATATTTTAAGCTTTTTATCCCATACTGTCTATATTTCAACTACTCAACTCTATTACCAGAAGGCAAAATAAATCAAAGATACCATGCAAGTAACCAAGCATGACCTCATTCCAGTTACTTGTGAACAATTTTAACTTCATGAAAATTTCATAGCTCATGAAATAGTCTCCTCTCATTTTTCATCAATTTGAAGTATTGCAGATATTCTGTTACAAACTGTAGAAAAACAGGTGACAGGCTATATTTGACCCAAAGGCTATAATATCTCAACCTCTGGAATAAAGCATCTATAACGTAGGCAGTCAGAAATGGGTTTACCATTTTATTTCACTGGTGAGGTGCTGCAATGAAATGATTGTTTATTATTTTTTGTCATCTACTATAACTTAATGACTCCAGGCAATTTTTTTTCACATAGAAAGAGATGGAGAGGGTCAAGTGGTGGCTCACTTGGTAGAGAATATACATTACAGTCTTCAAGGATCCAGGTTCAAGTCCCCCATCTTCACTTGCAAGGGGTGAAGAGTCACAGGCAGTGAAACAGTGCTGCAGGAGTTTCTCTCTCTCTCTCTCTCTCTCTCTCTCTCTCTTTCTCTCTCTCTCTCTCTCTCTCTCTCTGCCCCCTCCCCATCCCATATCAATTTCTGTTTTTATCCTAAATAAATAAGTAAATAAATGCAAAATGTTTTTTTTTAAATGGAAGCAACAGAGGAGGGAGTGAGATAAAGATACCAAACACTAACACTTCCTCCAGTGACAGAGGGATTATTCTAGAATCTTGGTAGTATGCCTCACAAAGAAGGTGCAGATGAACTACCTTGCGGGTTCTATAAGTATTTGAGTAACCCCCAAGAAGTTATATAATTCAAACTGAAGTGTGGAAAGTCAAATGTTAGTGTAGAAGACAGTTTTCAGGTGAAAAAAGACCAAACTTTCATTAGAATTGACTTTTGCTTCATAAACACTTATTTACCGAAATCTTTCTATTCCTTAGGTATGTGCTGTAACAGTAAATAAGTGGAAGCAAATAATAGTGTTCACATATGGACTTGCAATATATGCAAAGATTTAGAAACTGCCACAGTGTGGTAATCATGATCTGGGGAATCTTTTGCCTTTCCATGAGAACTTTTCTCATGTAAATTTCACTTCACTTCAGTGTGTTCTAAAATCACATATGTAGATATAAATACAGATATAAATAGAACTAACAAAAAAATCTAACATTCTTTGAACCTAAAAAATAATCAAAATATTTCCTTTGAACCTTAAATGACCTGAAGATTAAAAATTTATTCCTGGGAGCAAAGATGGCAACTTGGAAGCAGCAGCTGGTGTGAACTCCAAAAAGCAGCAGCTTGTTACCTGGGATTCTCTGGATAGGATAGGATATTGGGCCATCAGTAGGAGAGTGAACAAGGGGTGACACCCAGGAGGAGGCCTATAACCCTCCAAACCTAGGCCAGGAGGACAAAGAAAGGAAATATTTTGATTATTTTTTAGCTCACTCCTCCCCCCCAGGACAGAACCAGGCCCCAGGGGCTGGACAGCCTCCCCTAGCAGGCTTCCCTCTGAGCTGTTTTCTTTACCAAGATTCGTGGCTCACCAGGGGTGTCATTCCAAGACTTTTCCTTTTTGTTTTCCTTCTCTCTGTTTCCCTTCCTCTCTCTCCCTCTCTCTCTCTCTCTCTCTCTCTCTCTCTCTCTCTCTCTCTCTCGTGGCTGGAGCTCTATTTAAGAGACAAAATGACCAATCATAGCCTCATCCCTTCCTGGGAAAGACTACCTGGAGGGTTTTGTTTTGTTTTGTTTTTTTACACCTCTTACAACTGGCTGTCATTGCTCAGGCTGCCTGAAGCCAATCCAGAGCAGTCCAAACTGCAGAATGACTGCTAGGGATTTTTACTCTATTTTATTTTATTTTATTTTGTTATTACTACCATTTCCCATATTAGGGAGCTACTCTCTTCCCTCATCCAGCTTTCTCAGCCTTTTCCAGCCATGACATCATCTCCCTAGACAATAACTTGGATTCACCTGCATATCCGATTTCAGGCTCAGGAAAAAAAACAACTAGTATAGGCGCAGGCCCTTTTGAAATATAACTAAAATATGCCTACTAGCTATCTACAAAATGGAGGACCTCCCAAATCTTCATCTGCACTATTCTAGCCTTTAAGTTTATGACTGATCAACAATTATAGTTTTTCCCCTGGATCTAAAGAGGATACTCATTAGAAAGCAACATTACTTGCACATAATTGCTATAATTACTTTTTCAGAAATAAAGTAATATATAAAGAAATACACTGGAACTCTGAAAGGGAACATGGGAAAGAAAGGAAGATGTGAAGAGTCATTAAAGATGTGATATCTAAAGTAAACATTCCACTATGCAGAGGACTTAGGTATTGTTTTCCCAACTATACTGAGCAGAGATGATGCTTCCTTTTAGTTTTGAGCTGTGGTAGGTGGAAATTGATAGGCACCAACTACAAGTAATGTCACTGTAAATACATACCTTAAAGGGAAAGGGCACAATGGTTTGCAGTGAGTCAATAAATGAAGCAAGCATGGAGAAAGACCTAAAAAGACACCATAAAGTACCTAATCAAATAGTTTCTACTTAGACCTTGATATGTTCTTCACCAGCTTACTATACAGGTCCCTCAATCACTCCAAAGCTAAACTTGTCAGACAAAGTAAGGACTACAAAAACTGAATAAGGGCAAGAGACTGGCATACTTTAATGATGACTCTTTAGTCAATACCAGGCCATCCCATCACCTGGGGCCCTACTCAGGGAATCCTGGGATTCCCACACAGACTTTATGGGCCTAAACCTCTAACAGCTCTCTTTCATCACTGTCACTGCTCATCTCCATCAGGAACAACATAATGGACTCCTTTCTGGCCTCCTAAAGAACCTGTCCCTCTATGGATATCAATCTGTTAGGGACTGTATCATTCTCTGAAGGGAGGCTGGACAACATACTCTACCTACCACCAGAGGAAGATGGGTCCTGAAATTAGTGTAGCCTTGCCTGTTCCTAGATATGACCACAGAATGCAAACTCAGACCTACAGGGATGCAGAGGCTCCTATGCTCAATATGGGCCCCAGATCAAATAGATTGGGTTTACAGTTAACAATATTTATATATTTTTCCCATATTTGGGAGCTACTCTCTTCCCGGATCCATATTTCTAGTCCTTTTTCCAACTATGACACTGTTTTCCCAGACAATAACTTGGGTCCACCTGCATTTTAGATGTAAGGCTCAGGCAAAATCAAATAAAGTAAGTCACAGGCTCTTTGGAATATACCTAAAATAGAACTACTAGCTTTTTCCAAAATGGAGACCCCAAATCTTCATCTGCAATATTGTTGCCTTTAGGCTCATGATTAGTTAACAATTTGTTTGGCTTTACATATTAACTCTTCTTTCAGCCACCATGATCCAGATGCTACCATGATGCCAACTCAACTTCCCTGGGCAGATGACAACACCAATGTGTCCTGGAGGTTCACTTCCCCAGAATATTGCCCCACTAGGGAAAGAGAGAGACAGGCTGGGAGTATGGATCAACCTGCCAATGCCCATGTACAGCAGGGAAGCAATTACAGAAGCCAGACCTTCCACCTTCTGCACCTCATAATGATCCTGGGTCCATACTCCCAGAGGGATAAAAATAGGAAAGCTATCAAGGGAGGGGGTTAGATATGGAGTTTTAATGGTGGGGACTATGTGTAATTGTGCCCCTCTTATCATATGGTCTTGTCAATATTTCCATTTTATAAATAAAAAAAGAAAAATTTATAAATTAAAGGAAAAAAGAAAATCAGTAGTGATAAAGCTTTTGGTTGTATTGTTTTCTGGGAAAATATTCGACCAACTAGATTTTTTGATAGTGGGCAAAACTGACAATATCAAACCTATGATGCTATGTAAGCACTTTGCCTTAATATATTGTGACTTCACATGTTGTGGCCCAGAATTTATAGGAATCATAAAAAACATTATATGATCATCTCCACAAGAAATTCCTTCCAAACCTTCTGAGTTCAATACATTTTTGCCCAGTTTGGGTCAGCACTAATATGTTTTATTTTACTTGAATCTTGAGAAAATGTAATAAAATGACTTAAAATTAAAAATGCAAGTTTTTATAAACAGTTGCAAACTTACCTGTCACTAGTCAATATTAAATTATTAAAGGAGGACTGGTTACTGAAACATAAAATAAAGGTTTGAAAAATTATAAACATCACAATTAGTTTCAATAATGTTTTTTTCATAATAATCAACTTACTTATCATAGAAGTATTTTAAAATACATTTTTATAAATATCTACTCAATATCCATTAGCTTTAAGCTATATTATTTTGTTTTGCATTTATATTTCTGACAATTTTATTAATGTTTATCAAAAACATCGACTTAATAGGAAATGGTATCTATCAGTGTCAAATTCTTAATACCTGTTTCTGTTCCAGAACTACCCACCTGATTGATAAGATTGCTTCTGACTCAAAGGATCACTTATATTGTTGTCCTGACCTGCATCTCTAGCTCTGAAGAATCATTGTACTATTGTTTCCAATACTACTCACTTATAATCCTTAAGGATGCAAACAGCAGCATGTCAAGAGCTGACATCATAGAGAATTCAACCTAGCACGTATGACCAATTCCTCAGAGTAGATCCCATGTAGTCCTAATATAATCCAGATATAGGATTATTTTCAATTACATTGACAGTTAGATTCTAACAATCTATATGAAAATATATATGAGACTGATGGGTCAATTTTAGGAAGAAAACGTCAGAATAATTTTCCTAACATTTCAAGTTTTACTCCATAATCCACAGTTAGTGAAATATGGTGGTATTGATGTAAGGACAGACAGAAAAACTGAATGAAATTGAGACTGGAGAGTGCACAGTGCTTTATATAATAGGCATTCTTTTTTATTTTGTCTTATTTATTTATTTTTCCCTTTTGTTGCCATTGTTTTTTATTGTTGTTGTAATTATTGTTGTTGTTACTGATGTTGTCGTTGTTGGGTAGGACAGAGAGAAATGGAGAGAGGAGGGGAAGATAGAGAGCGGGAGAGAAAGATAGACACCTGCAGACCTGCTTCACTGACTGTGAAGCAACTCTCCTGCTGGTGGGGAGCCACGGACTGGAACCCAGATCCTTACGCAGGTCCTTGCGCTACTTGCCACGTGTGCATAAACTGACGCGCTACTGCCCAACTCCCTATATAACAGACTTTCTTGACTGAGACTTGGTTATCCTCAGCTTCAATCCCTAGCACCACCATAATTCAGCATTGAGCAGATAGCTGGTAAAATAATTAATAATTAATAATAACAATAATAACAATAACAATATATTAAAAGTCAATAAAAATAATGAATACAGTACACTGACTTCTTCATTTCTATTTTTTTCTGCCAGAACTTCACTGGGGTTTCATACAGGTATGTTCTCACTTTCCCTCCAGACTCCGACTTATTTGGTTTCTTTTTCTCTAGACAAAGGGTAAGAGACAGATAGAGAAGGACTACCACAGCAACACTCCATTGCTCATAAAGCTTCCAATTTGCATGATCCTCCCATTCCCAGAGGCTTGAGTCCTGGCCCCTGTTCATGGTAAAGTGTGCATCAGTGTGATGTGAGTTTATACTTGTGCCCTGGTATTTTTTTTTATCTTCCTCACAGCTGGGCCTTCTCACAGGTTCATTTTTGCCAGTAGAATGATAGAGATAAAGAGAGGAAAAGATAACACATTACCCACGATTGTCCCAGGCTTATGAGCGACAGGCTCAAAACCTGAGTCATGCACATGGCAAATCAGGAACTTTCTAAGGTTAACTATCCTACTCATCCTATAATTGATTTTTGACCAAAGTAATTCACAGAAAGGGAAATAAAAATGTCTGGATACATAGAGCTAGATTCATGGAAACTTAACATACAAATTCTACAAATAGTAGTACTAGTTTTAGCTTTCATTTTTTAAAATATTTTTTATTTTATTTTAATGAGAAAGATACAGAGACACAGAGAGACACAAAGAGAAAGACCCGAACACTATTCAGCTCTGGCTTCTTGGTAGTGCTGGCGATTGAGCCTAGGACCAGACTTCTGCATAGACATTATGCTGCTTCCACAGACCCTAACAAATAAATATCTATTTATTATTGGATAAAGACCAAGAGAAGTTGAAAGAGGAAGGGAGATAGAAAAGGAGAGAGAAGCAGAAAAACATATGCACCCTGCTTCACCACTCATGAGGCTTTCCCCCTACAGGTGGGGACCAGGGGCTTGAACCAGCATATGTGCACTTAACCAGGTGTGCCAGGACCCTACCCCTAACTTTCACTTTTTTAAAATCTTTATGTATTTATTGAATAGAGACAGCCAAAAATTGCGAGAGAAGAGAAAGAGAGAGAGAGAGAGAGAGAGATTACCTTGCTCCACAGCCTGTGAAGTTTTCCCCTTTCAGATGGGGACCAGGGGCTCAAACCCAGGTCCTTGCACATTGTAACCAGGTGCACCACCACCCAGCCCCCTAGGTTTTGCTTTTTCAAACTAACATTTTTGGGGGTCATCAAATGTTCTATACTTTTCTCCTTTACAGATGTTTTAAATATTGATATTTATATCATACATGGCTTTTATAGGTTATGATATATGCACAACTTACCAAGTTTACCTAGACTCACTATTGTAAAATTATAAAGTGTTGAAGTAACAGTGAAGTGGCTATGGAGTTGCTCAGTGGCTGAGATACAGCATAACTTTGCATGTCTCTGAGGTCCTGAGTTTGATTCCGTGAACTGCATATGCCAGAGAAGAGCAAAGTGGTTTTCTGGTCACTTTCTCTTTCATTATTTCAGTAAATTAATCAGAAAATAATAGCGAGATCTAATTTATCTACCATCCGCGATACTACGCTGATACATTATTTTCAATCTGCTTTTGAAACAAATGACACAGATATGTTTTGCTTTAAATATACTTTTTAGAAAATTAAAATTACATTTTCTTATTATCTCATTTACTATATCCTAGTTGCTTTGTTCTTTCAGTTATTTAATTATTTCATTTTAAACTTTTTTTAGATAGAGGGAGAGACAGTGTTTGTGTGTGTGTGTGTGTGTGAGAGAGAGAGAGAGAGGGAGAGGGAGGGAGGGGGAAGGGGGAAGGGGAGAGGGAGGGAGGGGAGGGGGGAGGAGGAGAAGGAGGGAGGGGGAGGGGGAGAGGGAGGGAGGGGAGGGGGAGGGGGAGGGGGAGGAGGAGGGAGGGAGAGGGAGAGGGAGAGGGAGAGGGAGAGGGAGAGGGAGAGGGAGAGGGAGAGGGAGAGGGAGAGGGAGAGGGAGAGGGAGAGGGAGAGGGAGAGGGAGAGGGAGAGACAGCACAGACGTTTCCTTCAGTGTGATGGAGGCCAAGCTCAAACTTGGTTCCACACATAGCAGATCAGCACAGTACCCAAGTGAGCTGTTTAACTAACCCCTTTATTTATCTCTTTTTATTCTCAAGAACTTCCTCATTTCTGAAATACAGATGTGCTGACCACAGGATTCCCCAAAGGTTATTAGAAATGTCTTTACTTTTCTTCATCTTCTACCTTTAAAGGGGATACTTACAGTGATGAAAATTGAGGCTGCTGTTCTTTCACACTCACCATTATGTTCAGCTTTGAAGACGCTTGTCCCTTGTAATCTGTCTCCCTTATTTTTGAGTCATCAATAATAAGGTTACATTGCTTTCCTACACCTAATTTTCCATTTCCATTGCCTGATTTTATGACTGCTCCTCTTTATTTTAGCACTTTAAGTATGATGTTATAAGGTATAATTTTCTTAGTACTTATCTTTCTTAGCTAACATTTTTTTTCATTTTCAATTTGATGATTTTTAAGAAATTAGAAAATTAAGGTGAGAAAGCTAGCTTGCTTGGATAGTGTGCTGCTTTGTCATGCTTGGGATTCAGGTTTGAGCCCACCCTCATCACTTAGTAATTCCTCTCCCAGAGATATATCCTGAAGAACCAAACACATCCATCCACAAAGATCTGTGTAGACCTATGTTCATAGTAATACAATGCCTAATAGCCCAAACCTAGAAGCATACTAGGTGTCTAACACAGATAAGTGGCTGAGAAAGTTGTGGTATATATACAAAATGGAATACTACCCAAAATGGAATACTTCACCTCATCTTGGATGAAGCTTAAAGGAATCACCTTGGGGTCAGGTGGTAGTGCAGCAGGTTAAGTGCACATGTTGCAAAGTGCAAGGACCTGCATAAGGATCCCAGTTCGAGTCCCCTGGCTTCCCACCTGCAGGGGGGTTGCTTCACGCCTGTGAAGTAGGTCTGCAGGTGTCTATCTTTATCTCCTCCTCTCTATCTTCCCTTACACTTTCCATTTCTCTCTGTCCTATCCAACAACTATGGCATCAACAACAACAACTATAGTAACTACAACAACAATAAAACAACAAGGGCAACAAAAGGGAAAATAAATAATTAAATAAAAAAAGAAAATGTGGAAAAAAAAAAGAAATCATGTTAAGTGAGATAAACCAGAAAGAGAAGAATGAACATGAGATGATCCCACTAATAGAAATTGAAAAGTAAGAGCAGAAAGAGAAACACAAAGCAGAAGCTGGACTGGGTTTCTTTGGTGTATTGCTGAAAACAAAGGATTCTGGGTGCATGGGGGCTTTCATGTCTGGTCCAGGATTGTGGAGGACTGAAGAAAACTGAGAAATTTTATACATCTATCGACAACTGTATTTACTGTAAACCACTAATCCTCCAAGAAAATAAAAAAAAAGACATCCTGAAGATGAAAGTATCCAATAAGCATTGTGGGTAGATCCACATGATCACCATGATCATAACTACATTAGAGTCTAGTACTGTAAGAATTTTAGGTAATATTTTAAGGTAGAGATAAAATTCTTCCTTGATATATTTAAAAGCACATATAACTGATGACTCTGGATAGTAATAATACTAAAATTCCATTTTGCTTTTTACATTTTAAGAAATGGAAATTTGAAGAAAACCAAAGTGTTGAATAATGGATTTCCTTGCATAATCAGATATAATAGTTAATAAATAACTACATTTACATAGTGCTGTTCACATACAAGAGCAATGGACAGTAGTAAATAATGTTTTAGGGATCCTTGTCTCAAAACATTAATTTAAAAACTGTAATGCCATCTTATAGAATTTTCTACGCATAATAAGATTACTCTTTGCTCTATTTAAACTATATGCGATCTCACAGCAATATGATACCGATACAATTGGCAACTTTGTACCAGCCAAGGTGTAGGAGAGAAATGAAACGTGGTGCCATCAGCAAATTTAGTGTCTTAATGTACTGGAGGATAAAGGTACATATTCAATTCCTTAATGCAGGGCTATTGAGAGGAATTGCTTCACAGAGGGAATAAAACAGACAAAAAGTGCACGAGTTCTTTCGTGAGTAGCTCTTATATGACTATAATTAGATAATATATGAATTCATCAGAACAAGAAAGCATGACTTCACTGGAGGTGAAAATTGGACACAACTAAAAGTTATGTGACATATATATGTATATCATATATATTTAAATTTATGTGACATATATAATATACATATATAGTATAAATGGAAATTAAAATGACCTAGAAGGTTTAGTAAACATTAAACTTGGTAGGATAAAGTCACAAAATAGCTTTCATTTCCTTCCACCAGTGTATTCAATTATGTCCTGTGAAATTTCCACTCTTTCTCCCACATATCTTTGACAATTATACTGTTTTTCTGGTAACTTCTGGGTATTAGAAGAGTATCATTCATTATCCAGGATTTAAAAGTCTATTGTCATCTAAAACTAAGATCTCATACAATCCACATATTTTCCATAATCCCAGTTCAAGGTTAATAAAATACTTAGGGTCAAATAATGATTAAAAAAATTGAATGCTTTCTCACACTTGCTCTCTCCTTCCCTCCTTCCTAAAAAGACTTTGGAAGATAGAGAAGACCTCAGTAGGTTGTGGATGTGCTGTAGTTCCACACAGGTAATAAAACCAAGCCACAGTTCCCCTATGTACATGGACCACTCTTCTCTTCTGGCAGGTACTAGCTCTCAGGGGAGCTCAATTATCTGATGATGGGATGGAGAAAAGGGACTTGGCCAGTCAACCACAGCAAGGCTCAGTCACTAGTATTTGGATGTCTCCCTTTTCTGTCTCAGACAAAAATACTGTACCCTTGCAAATAGTGAAGTTCACTGAAGTCAGGTGGTTCAGTGTCCACAATCATACTTCCCCATCAAGATCAGCTCTGCTAGTGACAATGGCAGCTGGTGCATCGCAGAATGAATCCCTGACCCATATGTCTTTACTTCCTCACTATTTATCCTATCACCAATATTTCAGATACAATTATGCCTGTGTCTCTCAAGTAAAACCTGGTTATGTAAGCTGATGAGATTTTCTTTTGTTGAGCATAGTGTGAAAGGGAATGTGGTTTGCTGACATGTGTCTGTCATGACTCTGCCCCTATTCACTGAACAGTTTGTAAATAGTGAATCTGAGGCTCTCCAGTTAAGACAACAGTTAACTGTATGAAGAGATTATCTGTAGTCTATCTTCCCATAGTTATGAATATATTTGACACAATAATCTGAAAGACAAAATACTATGTGTATTATTCTTAGAATGCATGTAGTATGTTACAGCAAGCAATGATTTGAATAGAAATAACTGAGTAGGACTCTTATTCCTTCCCCATTTCTAATTCCTCTGCCTCGATGTATAAAATGTAATATGATGTATTATTTATCAACAGTGCTGCAATGCAAATACTATTCAATAAGATTACCATACATATACGGCTGTACATCAAAATGTTTCTGTGTAGTTTGTGATTATCTAGTACTATGTAAATACGAGCAACAAGAGTTAAGACAAATAAGGCACCTCATGCCAATAGCAGAAAGGGAGGGAAACTAAGCTTTCCCTATAATCACTCTATTGAAATGACCCAGGTAGAGAGAAAAATGCTTCTTTGAGCTGCCATGACAGAGCTGACAAGGAATGTGACAATCTGACTTGACAGACATCACAGCCAAGCTCCACAGTAGGGTTTATTCTCACACCAGACATACAGCTACTTCCAGGTATCTGCTCAAGTTCAGGAGACAGACTCCAGAGAACAGAAACAGATTGGCATTTCTCATCTTCCTAATAATGAGATTTTTTTTAACTTCACTTAATATTTCAGTATTTAAAAATACTTTAAAGGGATGAATGAAAACCAAATATTTAGCATCTATTATTTTTCAGACACTGGAATCATATATATATATATATATATATTCACTTAACCATAAATATACTCTATCTGAATGAATTTCTATAACTCTAAAGCTTCATTTTATAAATGAGGAAGAAAGACTAGAAAATTGACAGGAATCAGAATTTTAATATAGACTCTCTAGTTTTATTTTTTTTTCTACTTTATGTCAAGCTGCTTCTTAAAAAAAGACACCATAAGGGAGTTGGGCGGTAGCTCAGCGGGTTAAGTGCAGGTGGCGCAAAGCACAAGGACCAGCCTAAGGATCTTGGTTTGAGTCCCCAGCTCCCCACCTGTAAACGAGTCACTTCACAGGCAGTGAAGCAGGTCTGCAGGTGTCTATCTTTCTCTCTCCCTCTCTGTCTTCCCCTTCTCTCTCCATCTCTCTCTATCTCATCCAACAACTATGACATCAATAACAACAACAATAATAACTGTAACAATAAAACAAGGACAACAAAAGGGAATAAATAAATAAATAAATAAAATTTTTAAAAGTTACCATAAAGCACCTAATTAAATAGTTCCTACTTAGACCTAGATACTCTCTTCACTGAACTCCTACTTCACTTCCCTTAGTCGCTCCAAAGCTAACTTTGTCAGACAAAGTAAGGACAGCAAAAACTGGATAAGGGTAAAAGACTGGCATACTTTAATGATGGCTCTTTTGGTTACTTGTTAGTAACCACCTCATCACCCAAGACCCTAGTCAGGGAGTCCTGGGATTCCCACACAGACATAATGGGCCTAGAGCTCTAATAGATACCACCTCTCTCCACTGTCACTTGTCATCTCCATCAGGAACAACATAATGGACCCCTTTGTGGGTCCCATCAATAATGGTAGGGAGAGCCCCATTCTCTGAAGGAAGGTTGGGCGAACATACTCCACCACTCTAGGAAGACAGGTCCAGAAATTAGTGTAGTCTGGAATGTTCTTGGCCCTGACCACAGAATATGAGCTCAAACCTACAGGGATGCAGAGGTTACACAGTCCCTAGTGCTGAATATAGACCCCAGATCAAATCAGTAGGCTTTATAGTTAACAATATTCATGCACTTTTCCCATATTTGGGAACTACTCTCTTTCCTGACCCAGCTTTCTAGTCCTTTTCCAACTGTAACACCATCTCCTCTGACGATACCTTTGGTCCACCTGCATGTTAACTACCAGGTGAAGGCAAAAATTCATAAAGTCATGGGCCCCTTGGAATATACCTAAAATAGACCTACCAGCTTTTCCAAAATGGAGACCCAAAATCTCATCTGCTATATTCTTACTTTTAGGTTTCTGATTATTAAATAACTTGTTCTTTATATCCTAATGTTTTTCAGCCAGTATGTTGCAGATGCTACCATGATGCTAACCTGCGCAGATGACCCCACCAATGTTCCCTGGAACCCCACCTCTACAGAGCCCTGCCTCACTAGGGAAAGACAGAGACATGCTGGGAATATGGATCAACCTGTCAACACCCATGTTTAACAGGGAAGCAATTATAGAAGCCAGACCTTCCACCTTCTGCACACCATAGTGATCCTGGGTCCATGCTCCCAGAGGGATAAAGAGTAGGGAAGCTTATGGAGTTCTGCTGGTGGGAATTGTGTGTAATTATACCCCTTTTATCCTATGGTCTTATAGATATTTCCATTTTATAAATAAACTTTTAAAAAGCAGACAGTAGAAAAAGGGAAAGACACCACAGCACCAGAGTTTCCTCTTGTGTGGTGGGCATAGGGTTCAAACCTGGATTATATGCAAAGCAGGCCGATAATTTTCCTAGGTGAGCTAACTTGCTGGCACTGGACATTTGGCCTGCTTTTCAAAGATCTATGAATTCAATGATTTTCCATAGTTTGGCTGTAACTCACATTGAACTGTAACTCACATTGGCTGTAACTCACATTGGCTGTAACTCACATTGAACTCCCTTCTTGGGTTTCCCACCTGTGGGATTCTACTGCTCCTGACAGAGTCTTCTTTCTTACTTTAATTTTGAGACATGGGTTTGAGCCCCTTCTCCCCTCCTGCAGGCATGACCCTTCACGAGTGAAGAAGTAAGTCTGCAGATGTCTATTTTTCTATTTCCCTCTCTACAGCCTCTCAGATATAATAAAAAGAAAGGAAAACAAGAGACAGAGAGGGAGAGAGAAAAGAGATCATAGTGTTGCCCCACTGCTTATGAACTCCCCCTTTGTACCGTCTCCCTATGTGGCCTGAGGTGACTGGAAGCTCAGATGCTCCTATGTGGTGAATATAGAAGTGCATTATAATGGGTGAGCTATCTCCTTGCTCCTTCACACTGTTTTTTCCCCCTTAATTTTATATAACTAATTAATCAGTGTTGGAAAGTTTTAAGTGTATATTTTCATACCCACACCTTCTACCAAATTGCTCAAGCCCTGCCCTCTCCACTCCCTTCCCCTCCCTTCTGCCACACCCATAACCACCACAGCTCTCATACAGTCCAAGAAAGTTTAGTTATCTATCCTTTTGTTTTTTCTCCCCATATTTGCTTGCTTTAGTCATCTATATTACATATGTGTGAAACCATCCAGTAGTTTCACTTTACAAAATCTTACTTCACTTTACATGATTACATCTGGTTGCATTTATTTTTATATTTAATTGATTTAAAACTATTTTCACTCTGTATTTAAGGAAATAAGAAATTATAGATAGTCACTGTTTTAGATATCTGGTTATTCAAGGTTTTATCCTGTATACTGGAAGAATAGCAGAATAAAGAAGCCATTCTCTGTGATTATGTGAGGAATATTAATCCTAGAAACCTACATTAAATTCATAAGATTTAATATAATGGACAACAGTATGTATATGACATACCCCCTCCTATTCAGAGATCCTCTATCTCTTTTTTAAATATTTTTATTTATTTATTATTGGAGGGAGACAGAGAGAAATTAAGAGAGGGGGAAATAGAGAGAGGGAGAGCCAGAGACACCTGCAGCCCTACTTCACCACTTGTGAAGCTTTCCCCTGTGAATGGGGACCAGGGGCTTGAACCTGGGTCCTTACACACAGTAGTGCATGCACTCAACCGGGTATACCACCACCTGGCCCTGAGATCCTCTATCTCCATGTACTATTCCCAGAGGTTGACCTACACACATTCTCTAGTTTTGAATGCACTCTTTAATCTTACATATCCTCTATTTACCCCTCCTCTTCATAATGAATCACCATTTCACTTAGAGGTAATCATATATCTTTATGTTCCAATGTGACACTAGATTCATATCTAACTCTACCTATAATGGAGACTGCAAATACATCAGATTTCTAAAAATAACCTATATTTATTGGGTACTTAGTATATGCAAGTCACTGCTTAAGTGCTTTGAATGGATAAAACTGTTCAATCTTTCAAACATCAATGTTTTTATTGGCAATTAAGACTACCAACATGGGGATCCAATGGTGGTATATCTGGTTGCTTGATTTCACATATTGCTATCTATAAGGACATGGGTTTGAACACCTTCTGTCCACCTGCAGGCATGACACTTCATGAGTGATAAAGCAAGTCTACAGGTGTCTATCTTTCTCTTTCCCCCTCTCCACCCTACCAAATGAATTAAAAAGAAAAAAATTATTATTGGGAATGGTGGATTCATAGTGCAGGTGCCCACCCAAATTCAGCAATAACCACAAACCAGAACTGAGCAATGCCTTTAGAAATAAATAAATGTTTTATTTATATCCAAAGGGCCTGTGGCTATTCTACTTTTTTTTTTTTTTTTCTGAGCCTGACATCTGATATGTAGGTGGATCCAAGTTATTGTCTGGGGAGATGATGTCATGACTGCAAAAGGAACAGAAGCTGGACCAGGAAAGAGAGTAGCTCCCTAATATGGAAAAGGGGTATAAATATTGTTGACTGTAAACTCCATCAATTTGATTTGGCCTGGGGCCCATGTTCAGCTTAGGAGCCTATGTGACTTCTGCATCCCTATAGATGAGCAGTAGTAACATTCCAAGCTGCCCCAATATCAACCCATCTTCCTCAGGTGTAGCATAGAGTATGTTGTCCACCCTCCCTTCCGAGGATGGAACATTCTCCTGTTGTTGATCTAAGTAGAGGCAAAGGTCCTATGTGGGGCCCACAAAGGGGTCTATTTTGATGTTCCTGATAGAGATACTGGTAACAATGGAGAGAAGGATTTATTTGAGGTCTAGGACCATCGTGTCTGTTTGGGAATCTCAGGACTCCCCGACTAGGGCCCCAGGTGATAGTGACTAAAGAGTCATCATTAAAGGATGCCAGTCTCTTGCCCTTATTCAGATTTTGCAGTCCTTGCTTTGATAAGGTTAGCTTGGAGTAAGTGAGAGAACTGTAATAGGAAATAGGTGAGGAGGATATCTAAGTCTAATTAGGTACTATTTCATTAGGAACTTTATACTGACTCACTGCAGACTATTGTGTACTTTTGATTTCAGGTATATTATATTTTGCCCTAATTTATGGATACATGTGAACATATGCTCTATCTCATGGGACCTGGTCTACATCTAGTTTTTGGGACTTTGTTAGGAAGTGGACCCCCTAGAATGGAGTTAGAGAAACCTATGAAAGGAAAGGTCTCACCTGAGTAACGAGGCTGAAGAGTTGACATCTACAAAATGGAGCCCCCCACCCCCACCCTTCATCTGCACTGTTACATCCTTTAAGTTCATGATTGATCAACAGTTTGTTTGGCTTTGTATGTTAACTCTCTTTTCAGCCACCAGGTTCCAAATGCTAGCATGATACCAACCAGACTTCCCTGCACAGAGGACCCCACCAATATGTCCTGGAGCTCCGCTTCCCCAGACCCCCACCCTACTAGGGAAGGAGAGAGGTAGGCTGGGAGTATGGACCGACCAGTCAACACCCATGTTCAGCAGGGAAGCAATTACAGAAGCCAAACCTTCTACCTTCTGCATCCCACAATGACCTTGGGTCCATACTCCCAGAGGGATAAAGAATAGAAAAGCTATCAGGGGAGGGGAGGGGATACAGAGATGTGGTGGTGGGAACTGTGTGGAGTTGTACCCCTCTTATCCTATGGTTTTATCAATGTTTACTTTTTATAAATTAAAAAATAAAAGTAAATAAATAAATAAAAACACTAGATTCTTTTTTTCTCCAAGTACTGCTCAGTTCTGGCTTAAAGTGGTCCCGAGTACTGAACTTAAGACCTAGGAGCCTCAGGCATGGAAGTCTCTTTGCATAACCATTATACTATCTCACCAGCCAGATCACATAGTTTTCAAGGTGACCCATACAAGGTTACAGATCTCACTAAGCAGGGTAAGATTTTGTATCTAGTCATCCTTGTAAATTCAGGAGGCTTTACTAGTACATCACAGAGCATGTTCTGTATGCCAACTACTTTATTTGAATTATCTAAAAAACCATGACTCTTCCTATGAAGCATGCAGTTACTAAGTATATTTCATTTGTATTACTCAGATAAAGAATCTGATGGTCAGCTTTTATCTGTGCTCACAGTTGTTCACTTGCAGGGAAAAGATTTATTTAAACTAGACTCTGCTTCTCTTTTATCCCATACTCTCTCCTAATCATGCTAATACCCTGTCTGCATGTACTATAAATTATATTTAAATTTCTCTTCCATAGAATGAGTAATATGTCTTCATAGGAATATGTTCATCACTTTTAAATGGAGGTAAATATTTTGAATCAATCCACAATTTAGAGTGTTAAATAGCTTGTTTTAAAGCTGTGTCTTCCTTATTACACACACACATGCATATGCACACACACACACACAGACACATTGGTGTTTTGCTATTTATCATTGTGAAAAAAATGGACTTTTATTTAACTTGCCAAACTAATTGGCTAAGCCTATAAATTTTCACAGTACATATAAGAAACAAATCAAGCTATCATGGGAGGGGGTGGGTTATGGAGATTGGGTGGTGGGAATTGTGTGGAGTTGTACCCCTCCTACCTTATGGTTTTGTTCATTAATCCTTTCTTAAATAAAAAAATTTAAAAAAAAAAGAAACAAATCAAACAAAAAAATTACTGAAAGGAAAATAGTAATAATACAGTCTGTTTATGTAAATTGTCTTTACATATTTGTTATATGATCCTATTTTTTAATTAAAATACTCTGCATTGAGATGTTTCCCATCCTCAACCACAACATTAGTATGAATTATTCATTTCAGTGTGTAGTCACAACTTCTGTTGTGTGACTTTTCCTGTGTAGTAAAAAGGTAATGAAAATAGGATACTCTGTTACAAAGACATATGAACCTATCATATGTTAGATCTCAATCAAGTTTTATGTTCTCAATATCAATGCCCTTACTACTAAAATGTGAATAATAATATACATAGTTTGTCTTTGTTTCAGGGTTGAATGGAGTGGTAATAGACATTAGTTCCTTCTTCCTAACACTACAGAATAGTCAAGGTTATTTTGTATCATAATACAAAAAAAACTCACTTCAAACTTACTTAAGCATAAAGTGAGTGTTATTGGAAGGATGTACTTCAAACTCAGACAATCCAAGTAAAAGATACTCAATAAGGTCTAAAGACAGGTGAGGAAGAACAACCAGTAATCTTTCAGGAAACTAAGTAAACATTTTATAGTTATTTCTCTCTGCTGACAAATGGGTTCTCAACCTCATTTTACAAGTCTATTCCATTTATTGTGTACATATAGATTTGATTTTCCTGCTTAGAAAATATCTGTGGCTGACCCTAATTTTATATTTAATAGTTTTTCTAATTTACACATTGGATTCAGTTACAAACTTTAGGGGAGATAATCTGTTTAACTCCAGTTGGGTTATTTGTCTCAATAGTTCAGTTGTAATCTGAGGGGCATAGTTCATGTAAGGTAATGGATGTGGTAGGAGTCTACATCTGTGTTTATCAATACAAGATGATGAATTTAAAGCAGGAACTGTGAATGACATTATGTTTATAAATAAGTATTCACCATCTTTCATTTTCATATTCTCTATTTCAACTAGCACAAAAGTACATACAGAAAAAATACTTTTTCTAACCCTGCCAGGCAGGATTAGAAGTTCATCAATATGCATTGAGTACCTATGGGGTAACTCATGCACTGTCATTTATCTCTCTCTTACAGAAAATACCATCCTAATATATATTTTTTTTCATTTTCTATGGTGTGTTCTAAATATCCTAAGTAACTCACCCAAGGTCACATTATGAGAGCAAACAGAGATGTCTTGCCCCTACAACTCCTACGTGTTGCCCCCAAATCACATGCAGTTACTCCCTACTATAAAACCATTTCCCACACTGTCACTAATGCAGTAAAGACCTTGAGAGATGTGTGATAAATTCAAGAAAACTCATGATTCTCTCTACATTTCTCTCTCTACTGGTGATTTAACCTCACTATTTCAATTTCATTATCTGTCAAAAGGAGATAATAATAGTTCTCAACTTTATGGAATTGTGAAAATCTCATGACATAATCAAATGTAGTATCTGGCACATAGTAACAAAAATGAGGAAAATGGCCTCTAGGAGCAGTAGATTTTTCTTGATTTACAAGATTGTAAGATAATGAGGATATAATTCATATAGTTCCTACAACCTGGAACATGATGACGAAGGAGGACCTAGGTTGAGGACAATAGTGTTATTCAGATAACAGAAATATTACACAGGTACCAACTACTGTCTTTTACTATCAACTATAATCCATTATACTCACAATAAAGAAAATAATACACCCATACAATAAATAAAAATAAAAACACGTGAGTCTGGTGGTAGCACAGCAGGTTAAACACGTGGTGTGAAGCACAAGGACGAGCATAAGGATCCCGGTTCGAGCCCCTGGCTCTCCACCTGCATGGGGTTGCTTCGAAAGCGGTGAAGCAGGTCTGCAAGTGTCTATCTTTCTCTCCCCCTCTCTGTCTTTCCCTCCTCTCTCCATTTCTCTCTGTCCTATCTAACAATGACGACATCAATAACAACAACAATAATAACTTTAACAACAATAAAAAATATGAGCATCAAAAGGGAAAATAAATATTAAAAAATTAAAATAAAGAAAACCACTGGGCTTGCATGTCTGAGGCTCAAAGTCTGACCCTGGGCACTGCTCTATGCTAAAACCGAATGGTAAAATAAGGAAATATTTTTAAAAGGAAAAAAATGTATCATTTCCCCATGAAAGTTTTGGTTTTTATAACAAAAACTGAGACTCGTTGTCCTAAACATGTAACAGGTCACACATATTTCTTTCCAAGCAGGTAGAAGAAAACTTGCAGATAGTAGTTTTGGTGATATCTTTCCATTTACTAGTACACAAAGAAATGGCCACCAGACCTTCATCTTTTTGTTTAAAGATTTTTATCTTATTTTATTATGATATAATGATAAAGAAGTAGAGATTGAGAAAGAATGAAAGAGAACACAACACCAAAACGTCTTTTAACGACGTGGGGGTACGACTCAAACATGGGTCAGGGACATAGCACACAGTTCACTTATCTGATTGAGCTGTTTGACCAGCCACCAGTTCTTCATCTTACACTCACAGCACATCAGCTGCACCGGAATCTTCCATGCTGGAGGGCAAGGCTACCCAGACACCGTTCATTAATATGCATTTGGGCTACTTTTGAGCATGTCAGCCACTTCAGTGTTTCTTCCATCACTTATCACTGAGAAAATTTAGGTTGAAGAATACTTCTAAGTCAGCCACTGGGTTTGTGGTTTTAATCTGATGTTATTTCTAAATTGCAGCTGTCACTGATTCTATTGTTGCTGGCAAACCCTGCTGCTAGATAAGGCAGCTGTCTTCTGTAGTTGAGGTATGCCTGATTGCATCTACTAATGTACATCTTGGTCACAGACACAGTTTTGTAACAGATGTCATTTACTTAGGTTGACACTGCATATGGAAATCCCTGCTGTTTCCCCTTTGCTCACCAGCTAGAGGAAGCTGATTCCTTGCTGCACTCAACATTGTAGTGCTGTCAGCTAATGATTCAGAATGCAATAGCTACTTAAAAAAAAAAAAAATCCCACCAGAAGAAATTTCTCAGTGCAGCAAAAATAACAATCTTTGTTTTGTATGTCTTGTGAACGAAACAGAAAAATTGCATTAATAACAAGAAGGGGAGAGTAACAAAGCACAAATAGTTACACGTCTGAACTACTATAGGTCTACCATCTCATGAGAATCATCATAGTAAAAATTCTCTCTTATTTTTGTTGTTACCCTTATCTATTAATCTTTTCTTAATTCTAGCACACCAAAAATTGATTCAGAACAAAAAAGTAATGAACAAAAATTTGACGTATTTATATACCATTGATTATAAAATGCAATGTAAACTTAATTTCTCTTTTATGACAGAGAGACTGAGGGAGAGAGAGAGAGAGAGAGAGAGAGAGAGAGAGAGACCGACCAGAGCACTGCTCTGCTCTGGGTTATGGTAGATTGAAATTGGCACGAAAGTCTTTTTTTTTTTTAATTTTTTTTAATATTTATTTTATTTATTTATTCCCTTTTGTTGCCCTTGTTTTTTTTTTTTTATTGTTGTAGTTATTATTGAGAAATGGAGAGAGGAGGGGAAGACAGAGAGGAGGAGAGAAAGATAGACACCTGCAGACCTGCTTCACCGCCTGTGAAGCGACTCCCCTGCAGGTGGGGAGCCGGGGCTCGAACCCGAACATGAAAGTCTTTTGCATAACCATTATGCTGTCTCTCCCATCTTACAATGCAAACTTTGAATATTATTACATTAAAATCACAAAAATCTTCCAAATCAAGCACTATGGTACATATCTTCTTTAGGTATTTTTAAACACTATATCCTCAGTTGCCAAGAATAAATTTATAATTGGGTTAATAGGCCTGTGAAAAATACATCTAGTCAGAAATTAAGTTTGATCTGACTGGGCTCCAATTTGACATGCTGTGTGTAATGTGTTCTATTATATCTTTCCTCTTAAAAATTAGGACATAGGTTTGCTTATTACTATCACTAATAGCTAACACCTGCTATGTGGCTGGTGCTCTGTAAGTATGATCTCACCATAAACACTCAAAATCCTAAGTAACAGATACTCTCATTATCCCCAGGAATAGTAATTAGTACTGTTCACCAAAAGTTTCCTGTTATCCACCTCCTGGACAATTGGCATGTTTTCATTCCCCAAATTCCCCAACCCTTTTGACGTGACACACAATTATCAGCCTGAATCCTGAGTGACTTTCCAATACTATAGTGGGTACAATGACCAGTCTCCTTGGACATGAGACATAAATAAACCTTGTGTAGTCAGTACCCTGAGATGTGGAAGGTATTTTTTACCAGCACTTAACTGGTCACATCCAATTTGATAAAGCATCATTTTCTATTAAGAAAATAGACATTTATGAATGAAAGAGCTACTGAATCTAGAATGTTTTCCTCACTGTCATCACATGCTCTATTCATTTTTTCCTTTGAAAACTATTTATTTTTTAAGTATTTCAGTTATTTTAATTAAATAGATACTGAGAACAATGAGGGGAGGGAGAGAGAGAGAGACAGTAAAGAACTACTTAGTTTGGCCTTATGGTGGTATAGGGGATTGAACCTGGGAGCACAGAGCTCAGAGCCACAGGCATGAAAGTAATTTGCCAAACCATTTTACTGTCTCTCCAGCCCTGAAAACAGTTTCAGACTAATTTTTTCCATAATTTGTTTAAATATTTGTTTACCTTTATAATTTCATTAGTTCTTCTAAATACCTCTTTTTTAAAACATTCCCTTTTGTTGCCCTTGTTGTTTTATTGTTGTATTGTTGTTGTTATTATTGATGTCATTGTTGTTGGATAGGACAGAGAGAAATGGAGAGAGGAGGGGAAGACAGAGAGGGGGAGAGAAAGAGAGACACCTGCAGACCTGCTTCTCTGCCTGTGAAGCCACTCCCCTGCAGGTGGGGAGCCAGGGGCTCGAACCAGGATCCTTATGCGGGTTTTAAGCTTTGGGCCATCTGCACTTGACCCGCTGCACTACCCCCTGACTCCCTAAATACCTCTTTTTTTTTTTAACTCTTTCAATCTCTTGATATTTGATATATATCATTGCCCTAAGTCAGAAGGTGGAGTTGAAATAGGTTAAAAGAGTCAAAGAAGATGTTATTTCAGATAAGGATCTCAGTTCAAGCCCCTGGATCCCCACCTGCAGGGCAGTGGATTCACAGGCGGTGAAGCAGGTCTGCAGGTGTCTATCTTTCTATCCCCCTCTCTGTCTTCCCATCCTCTCTCCATTTCTCTCTATCCTTTCCAATGATGATGACATCAGTAACAACAACAATAATAACTACAAGAACAATAAAAAGAAAAGAAAAGAAAAGAAAAGAAAAGAAAAGAAAAGAAAAGAAAATGTTATTTATTATCCATCTACTAGCCATTTCCTGGGCTAGTTATTGAGGAGTGTTCTCCTTTTGCTACCAAGCTTGGAAAGTTTGAGTAGGCTTGTGGATCTTAAACTGCATGGTCAATTCTATTGTATGTTAATTTTTAACTTTAATTACTAGCTTTAAAAAGTTCCCAAAGATGCTGGCCAGGCTTCCCTGGACTGAAGACCCCACCAATGTGTCCTGGAGCTCCGCTTCCCCAGAGACCCACCCTACTAGGGCAAGAGAGAGGCAGACTGGGAGTATGGACCGACCAGTCAATGTCCATGTTCAGCGGGGAAGCAATTACAGAAGCCAGACCTTCCACCTTCTGCAACCCACAAAGACCCTGGGTCTATGCTCCCAGAGGGATAGAGAATGGGAAAGCTATCAGGGGAGGGGGTGGGATATGGAGATTGGGAATTGTGTGGAGTTGTACCCCTCCTACCCTATGGATTTGTTAATTTATCCTTTCTTAAATATATATATATATATATAAATAAATAAATAAATAAATAAATTAATTAATTAATTAAAAGTTCCCAAAGAACTTTTTAGTTTTAACAATTCTGTCATTATAATGAATGAGGGCGAAGACTGAAGTAAATAGGCTGACCCTACTGTTTGCTTAGATATATAATCTAAGGGTCAGTGTCTTCCTTCAAGGCATTGGGAATTTACATAATCCTTATCTCAGTTTCTTCAGCTATAAAATGGGGACCAAAATAATAAGATATAATAGAGACTAAAATAAACATGCCTTTGGATATTATTGAAGATATTAAACTAGTTAATATCTACCAAACTTAAAATCTGAACACAATCTAAATGTGCAATAAAGGTTAATTTAGTACTTAAATTCCCCCAAATTTGACAGACCATCAGAAAATTCTAAGATGAATAGATTAGAATGCTGATAGGAGACAAAGGAAACATATATAGATTATAGCAGTTCACTGTGCTCATTGTTACAGTGATAATACATGGGAAATATCTAAGTATAGAGTAAAGAGTTTTGGTCAAAAGAGTGAGGAGTTGGCAAAATTTAGGAGATCAGTAAAGTTTTATAGGCAGACAAGGAAATTTCTGGCTATCAGAAGATGTGTGGTCACTGTTATTAGCCTTCAAATTTACTCAAACACTTCCTGTTCATCTTTTTAAATTCCTCCCTATTGACCCTGCTTAAGTATGTCATGGTTTCTTCTGGACTTATTAATAATTCCACAAACATTATTCAATTAGAAATTCTATGTAACTGTTATATAAGGAGTGAGTAAAAACATTTTTAGATCAGTATTTTATGGAGAGTGAAGAAGAAATTATTATTTAATTTTCTCACTCTGAGTATGAGTTCATAAGATGAGGATCCATATATTTCAGTGATGTAGGTGTCTATCTCCCCACCGCTCCACCAATTTCTCTCTGTCTCTATCCAAATAAACAAATAAAATGTTAATTTACAAACAAAAAAGTGTAAAATTTAGGCATACTCGGTCGAAATCACACATTGCCATGAGCAAGGGCCTAGATTCAAGTCCTCCCCCACCTCACCTCCATTCCCACTTGAAGGGGCAAGCTGCATGAGTGGTGAGCGGTACTATAGGTGTCTCTCTTCATTCCTCTCTATCTCCTACGCCCCTCTCAATTGCTCTCTGTTCTATCAAATAAGAAAGATAAAATGAATAATTTAAAACAAAAAAGGAGTGTGATAGTTAAGGGCCAGTGGTAACACTCAGTAGAACATACACAAGGACCCTGGTTTCAACTCCTAGTCCCCACATGCAGGGAAGAGAGGTGGAATTTCATATGTTGTTGAGTGGTACTAGTGTTTCTCTTTATCTCTCTATCCCATCTTTATTCCTCTCTGTCTCCATAGGGGAAGAAAAAAAGAAAGAAAAGAAAAACTCTCTACCAGGAGCAGTGGACTAGCCATACAAACACTAAACTCCAGCAGTAACCCTGGTGAGAGAAAAAAAAAAAGTAGGAACCAGGCGGTGGCCCACATGATTAAGTGCACACATTACAGTGTCCAAGTACCTAGGTTCAATTCCTTGGTCTCCGCCTTCAGGGGAAAAGCTTCACTAGTGGTGAAGCAATGCTGCAAGCATCTCTGTCTCTCTCCCTATTTCCCTTACCCATCTCAATTTCTCTTTGTCTCTATCCAATAGTAAAGACATAAAATAAATTTCTAAATAATGTGTATTATCTGCCAAGCACTTCCTGGGTTCAACTTATCTCTATGCTGTTTGCTAGCTACATGATTTAAGCAAAGTTTTTTTTTTTTTTTTTAATCTTCTGTGTACCTTCAGTTTTCATACCTTTAAAAGAAGACTGATCAGTGTGACCCAGGAGCTAGTGAAGCAAGTAGAACATCTATCATGGGAGCAAGAAATTCTAAGTTCAATCACTGGCATTACATATGTCAGTGCAATGCTCTAGATCTCTCTCTCTCTCTCTCTCTCTCTCATTATTAGATATATTCTAAAAATAAATAGAAGGCTTTAATAAATAAAATTGGCTTAAATTTTTTACCCATAAGATTTTTTGTGAATATTGAATTGGAAACTGTAAAATACCTGAAAAATTCCAAAATAAGTTCTATATTATGAATTCTAGTTAACATTTTTTAAAATATTTATTTATCTCCTTTTTGTTGCCCTTGTTTTTATTGTTGTTGATGTCGTCTTTGTTGCATAGGACAGAGAGAAATGGAGAGGGAAAGGGCAGACAGAGAGGAGGAGAGAAAGATAGACACCTGCAGACCTGCTTCACTGCCTGTGAAGTGAACCCCCTGCAGGTGGGGAGCCAGGGCTTGAACTGGGATCCTTAGGCCAGTCCTTGCGCTTTGCACCATGTGCGCTTAACCTCCTGTGCTACTGCCCAACTCTCTCTAATTAACATTTTTATAGGCATAACGATATCTTAATGAATCTTTAATCTGGAACTATTTGACACTCATAAGGGATTGTTTAAAATTATTAAACTAGAATGCAGCCAGATGTACAATCAAACATGCTACAATATATTATACAATTCAATGGCATTCGATCGAGTATAATCTTTTACTCAGGAAAATTAAAAAGAAACTTTCTTTTTAGGTGTTGATCCTTTATTATGCTTCACAAATGAATGTCCTAATCTACACTTGCTCAAAATGCGCAGGTTGGACATGACTAGTTCTTATTTATAGTTGATTCTCTATTTTTTTTTTTTAATAATCACTACTGACTTAAAAAAGCACTGCTCATATATGTCTTCCGGCGGTGCTGAGGAGTGAACCTAAGGTCTCCAAGTGTTAGGCATAAATGTCAGGTATACTATCACTGCTCTATCTTCCTGGTTCTCTAGTTGCCGACAACTTCGTATTCATATTTGCACTGACTCAACTCAAAGTTAATTGTAAGAACTAATTCAACCAATCTCATATTTCTGACATAAATTCTCAATCTCCTGTACTTCGTAACTTCAGAATGATCAGTGAAACATTTTGAAATGAAAGTTATTTCATTTCAGTATTTATAATTTCCCCAAATCCTGTTCCCTCCATATCAGATTTAACAGGTGGCATGACCCTAAGAAATTAGAGGACCAGGAACCAGATAGTTTTGCACCAGTTAACCTGTGCACATGTTAACATAGGCACAGACCAGGGTTTGAGCCCCCGCTCCAGGCAGGAAGCTTCAAGAGCAGTGAAGCTGGTTTGCAGGTATCACTTGTTCTCTCTCCCTTTGTATCTACCCCCTTATCAAATTCTATATCTCCTAATAAAAAATAAAATAAATTAAAAAAATAAGAGTACATAGATTTAATAGGAAACAACTCTATTTAACAAAGATGATATGCTGCCCTGTGGGATAAGATAAATAGTGATTATGTTTTGTGAAAAAGAAAGGAGGTGCAAGACAATGAGTGGATGGTTTCATTTATCCATATAAAGAACTGAAACACAAGAATTTACATAAAAAATTATTTCATTTGGGGGGGGTCAAACCCCTAACTCAAAACATAGTGTGAACACATTGAATAAAAATACAGAAACCATTAAATGCCTGAGCAATGCAATTCTGCTTTTTCACTAGCTGCCACTGATAGTGTTTCTATTTACTTCTACCACTAAGAGAAGTTTTTTTTTTTCCTCTCTAAACTTTCGTCTTCTTTCATCATAAGAAATGTGACTGAATGCCCATGTTCAGCAGCAAAGTAATTACAGAAGCCAGAGACCTTCCACCTTCTGCACCCCACAATGACCTTGGGTCCATACTCCCAGAGGGTTAAAGAATAGGAGAGCTATCAGAGGAGGGGATGGGATATGGTGTTCTGGTGGTGGGAATTGTGTGCAGTCGTGCCCGTATTATCCTATGGTTTTGTCAATGTTATATTTTTATAAATAAAAAAGAAAGAAAGAAAGAAAGAAAGAAAGAAAGAAAGAAAGAAAGAAAGAAAGAAAGAAAGGTGGCTGAAAACATGGCCAAAGATTATGGCTAATGCTTATGTGACATATTGCCATTTCTAATGACTATGAGAGTATTCAGCATGAATATAAATAATTTCGTAAGAGAAAAAGAGTTTCAGTACCATCCATGTCCAGCATATACACTGACTAAGGAAGTATGTGCCTTTGAAGTTGTTAGAATATAATTTTACTGAAAGACTAGGGCAGGTGAACACTACTTAAAAAAAAATCAAGGAAACAGGACTAATATATTGGTCAATGCAGAGCAATTCTAGAACTACAAGACCAATCTTGATGATCTTGTAGAAATTATATATAGTTTTAAAAAAATAGGGCAGTGGTGCACCTCATTGAGTTCACAGATTACCAGGAGCAAGGGTCCAGCTTTAATTTCCCAGTTCCCCCCCACCTGCAGGGGAAAGTTTCACTAGTGGTAAAGCAGTGCTACATGTGTCTCTCTTATCTCCCTCTCTATCTCCCTTCCCCTTTTCAATGTCTCTCCGTCCTACTAAATAAATAAATGAATAAATGCAAAAAAAAATCAAAAGTTTTGATTCCTTGTTTTAGAAAACCTAAATCATCCATTATAGTTGCACTGTGTTCTGAGTCAGTTACTAGTCTACTGCCAGTCAACTTCTCTTAGAGAAGGAAAAGTTCCTTTCACCAAGCAGGAAGATTTGCTTTTCCTAATTCAAGAGGTACTATTACTCATCAAGAGAAGAATTATAAATTACCTCTCAAAGAAAGTCTTGGGAAAATGTTACCATGTGTTTTCAAGATGCCTGTATTTTTCTACTATCATTTTTGATAACACAAGGAGAAATTCCACCCTGCAGTTGAAATATCCTTTTCAATGTTTCTACCACCACTTTCTAGGACTCATCTCCAAACAGCTATATTTTCCATTTACGCTCTTTGTCTTTTCTCTCCATTCCATGACAGACTCAGTGAATGACAATTTTGATGAGGTTTTTACTGCACAAAAATATCTTTGCACCATTGTTTTCAGTAGCTTTTATAATGCAAACCATATGCCTCCCCCCCCTTACTGTTGTGTAAAAAATTTTTTAAAATACAGTGCAGAAAAGCAAAGCAATCTTGAGCTGCTGTCTTGTGTTGTGCCACGCATTAATTTTCAGGCTGCTTTGCTCTACAGCATTCATTTCCCCAGTAAAATGGCAAAGTGTTGATTCCTTGAGGGCCTGACTTTGCTTTTTTCTTAATCATAAGTAATTAGAGAAACTGCCACATGTTGTTTTGGATAGTGTTTAAGTTCAGAAATGCTTTGAAAGGGGGACATATGCAGCTAGATTAAAGATATCCAAAGGCAAATTACTATCTTCAAAAGCTCAAATGGGTTGATTTGTTACTTCAACCCACTCCACAACACCTGGCTTTACATAAAATTGAAGACTCAGCCTAAGAGAAAAATGTGCAATAAGGTACCAAAAGGAACTCATGCTTCAGTTTCATTCTCTGCTGCACAATTAACCTTCTAGACTGGAAAATGGCAGCATGTAAGATGAGGTGAGCCAGTAAGGATCCTTGGTGGAAATCTCTTTCTCCCTATTTCACAGTAGCTAAAGTGTCCCTTCAGGAATTATCCTTTGGGGCCTTGAATTCATCTTAACTACTAAAATCCTATTTTGAAAAATTATAAATATCTTCTTTAGGTGATGCTTCTGCAGGTCTAGGCTTCATTTAACTGTCTCAATATGCCTGTTAGCCAAAAAGAAACTGTTGGAAAAAAGGCTTAAATAGGCTTCTAGGTTGAGGAAGCAGAAAGGGCAAGAGAAAGGACATCAGAGCTGAAGGGATACAGTGAGTCACGAAGACCCACGGTAGGCTCAGAGGATCTTTGCACGTGGTGGAAATTAAAGATGATCTAATATCCATTTATATTTCTCATCCACGAAGGTGTCTAAGAGTTTTTCCCAAAGTAAGGCACCTTTTGAAAAGAACCTTTTTTTATTACTTACTTGTTACCTCTATTAAATCCATTGTATCTAGTAAAAGAAGACCTCTAAGGGAACTCTTTGTGAAATTAAGAATGCTTCTAACTGTGGTCTTGGAGGTGGCTTAGTGCATAGGGCATCAGGCTCTCAAGCCTGAGGTCCTGAGTTCAGTCCCCAGCAGCACATGTACCAGAGTGATATCTGGTTCTTTCTCTCTTTCCTCCTATATTTCTCATTAACAAATAAATAAAAATCTTAAAAAAAAGAATGCTTCTAACATGGAGCCAGTAGTGGCTCACTGGTAGAGGATACATGCTATCTTGCCTAAGGAATTGCCTTAAAGTCCCCAGTTTTCACTGACAGAAAAACTTCACAAGTGCTGGAGCAGTGGTATATGTGTCTCTCCTATTTATCTCATTCACAATCTCTGTCTGCCTCTTGCCCTATATCAAAATGAAAGAAAAAGGAAAAAAAATGAATCCTGGGAACAGAAGAGTCATACAGACACTGAGCCCCAGCATCTGTTTTGGAGGCAAAATAAATAAATATGTCTAGTACAGATCTAACTGAGAACCTGAACACTACTTAGCGGTTCTAGTTAAAATCTCTTCTGAGCAACATGTCTTGAGGAAGGGGAGCAAAAATAAATAAAGAAAGAAAGAAACTAAAGGGATTCAGCTACCCTAAAATTTGTGGCACCACGACACATTTAATACATTCAAACTGAAGGATTTTGATTAAAAAAAAAAAAGAAAAAGAAAAGGCAGAAGCAGGAAGGTCTCCTAGCCTCCACTTCATCTAACTCTTTTTCCTGAAACATATCACGAAATCCTCATGTGAAAGGTCCCCTCTCCAAGCAGGAAGGGGGAGAGTAGAAAAACCAAAAAGAATTATAACAAGTAGGACTTTCTCAGTTTCCAATTCACTTTAATCATTTCATACTCCATAACTTATCATATTTCTCCATGAGAATCTACTTTTCTTCAAATTTTTCATAAAAATGCACAAGCCTAACAATTATCTCATTCTCTATTGCCTTAATAAGTCTCCCATAGTCCATAGAACTTGCATAGAGTATTTTTTTTTTCTCTTCTTTGTTTTGTCAGTTTTTATATCCATGTCCAATCTGGGACCTTAGCAGTATCAAAGAAAAACATTATTTATTTATTTTTTATATTTATTTTCCCTTTTGTTGTTCTTCTTTTTCATTGTTGTTGTCGTTATTATTATTATTGATGTCATTGTTGTTAGATAGGACAGAGAAAAGTGGAGAGAGGAGGGGAAGACAGAGAAGGGGAGAGAAAGATAGACACCTGCAGACCTGCTTTACCGCCTGTGAAGCGACTCCCCTGCAGGTGGGGAACCAGGAGTTTGAACCAGGTTCCTTCTGCTGGTCTTTGGACTTTGTGCCATGTGCCCTTAACCCACTGCGCTACCACCTGATTCCCAAGGACAACTTCTTCCTTACCTTCTAAACTGAAACAATGAACCAGAAAAGTGAGAGAATTTCTTAGTTACATCAGTTTGTTTCAAACATCCCCAATCTAAACCAAAGCAGAATCCTGTACCTTTAATGCCATGGACTATGGTAGCTGTCGTTTTATGCACACATAAAACGACAGCTACTATGGTAGCTGTCGTTTTATGCACATTTCCTTCCTACACACCTAGCTCTCTAGGCTAGGTGTGTAGGAAGGAAATTACATCATCAATTGTTCTTTCAAAGAATTCAGCATGCTTATAAAACTGCATTATGGTATAATTTGATTTTCACCTTATATGTAACAGGATATTGAAACAAACTTCATTTCAAATGCTAAAGTTAAAAAACCAGCAAATCTTAATTTGTTAAAATCCAATGTGTCTTTGAATATAAAATTCTCACGGATCTTAAAAAAATGTGTGTCAAGACCCTTCATAATACTGAAAGCACACACATACATAAATCCTATGCCCACCCCACTGATAATAACAATGAAAATAAACACACTAACAGTCAAAAATGCTGTATAGACTTTACGACATCCAAATATGTCCCTCTGTTCTTTTGTTATGAACACTGACTTCTCTCAAGGACAAATAATTTTATGGAAAATAAAGTATCTCTAGGGAAAGCATATTATTAAATCGTAGAATAAACAAGGTGTAGATGTCCCTCCCACCACAGATTCCAGTCACCAGTTTAAAGCAGAGAATTGAGGAAAATAAAATCTAGAAATGGGTTACTGCATGGGATTGGTCAAAGCATTCATGAACTAGAAGCTGCAGTTTTTTGGGGGGGTATAATTAGCAAAAGATATGCTAATCAAATTTGCGCATCCCTTCAGATTCTCCAAAGTCATGTCCAGTGTCCTCGCAGGGTTGTGAAGAGAGAGCTCTGATCACATCCTCTCCTTTGGGCTATATCCATGCTATAAGCTGAACGAGGGCTTCTTCAGTTGCTGCGGCAGTTTACCCAAAGCACAGCTTTCATCACCAATAGCTTTTATCCATACTATCTTTGAATTAAAGTAGGACTTTAGGTCTTAAAACTGTAGCCCCACTTCATTTCCCCAAATTTCTCATTTTTAAGTTTTGCAATTGTTCACACTCTTCTTGTGCCAAGAATAACTTTAGTTCTGTCTTTGAAAGTATCCCCTATCTTCAAGCCCCAGGTTAGGAAATATTTATTGCTATGAATATTTGCATATTCCCTATTTGCATCTTCCCCATTCCTTCCCACTTATGACAATTTGTTCATTATACCCTTCCTACTCCCCCATTCAAACATTTTGGATCACTGTGTGTGGACATGCATAAGTGATACAAATATTCTATCTTATTTGTTCTTATATTTCTACATGCATGATTACTAAGGAAAACTAATATACATATATAAATATATTACTAAGTAAAACTAATATATATATAGCCACCAGAAGTATTGTTAGGTCTTGCTGTTTGCATAGTGAATCCACCTCTTCTTGTGGTGGCCATTTTCTTCCTTTATTTTTTTGGAGACAAGAGAGAAACTGAGACAGAAGGGGGAGGTAGAAGGGAAGAGAGAAAGAGAGACACTCGCAGCACTGTGTCTCACCTCATGAAGTTTTCTCTCTGCATGTGGGACATGGGGACTTGAACTGGTGTTCTTGTACATGGCAGTGTGTGCCTCTACTGGGTCCACTACCACTCTGCCTGTAAAAAAAAAATAATAAATAAAAACTTTAACAAGAATTTCTGCAGTGAAAAAAAAGATGTGGGGGACAGCAAAATTGCTCACTTAGGTCGTGTGCTATATTGCTACAGCTGCTGCCTATGTTCAGTCTTACCCCCCAGCCCCTATAGATGAAGGAAGCTTTGGTTCTGTGGTCTCTTTCATCATCTATCTCTGCGCCTTCATGTCTGTCTCTTTCTTTTCTTTGCCTCCAGGGTTATCACTGGGGCTTGGTGCCAGCACTAAAATCCACTGCTCCTGGAGGCTATTTTTCCCCCTTTGTTGCCCTTGTTGTGGTTGTTATTGTTATTGTTGTTACAGCTGTTGTTGCTGTTGGATGGGACAGAGAGAAATCGAGAGAGGAGGGGAAGACAGAAAAAAGGAGAGATAGACACCTGCAGACCTGCTTCACTGCTTGCAAAGCAACCCCTCCTGCAGGTGGGGAGCTGGGGGCTCAAACCCAGATCCTTATGCAGGTCCTTGCACTTTGCACCATGTGTGCTTAACCCGCTGCAGTACTGCCCGGTTTCCTGTCTGTCTCTTTCTATCTGGAGAAAAGAAATCAACCAAGTGCAGTGGAAAATAAAAAAAAAAGAGAGAAAAAAAGGAAGAAAGGAAGAAAGAAAGAAAGAAAGAAAGAAAGGAATAAAGGAAGGAAAGAAGGAATAAAGGAAGAAAGAAAGAAAGAGAGAAAGAGAAAAGAGAAAAATTACCACCTCTCTGCTTCTCTAGCTACAGAGTTCATGCAAAACATTGTCCAGTGTAATTACATTTGTGCAGCTGTGCCTGTAGTGATACACCAAAATGCAGTGTATCAGTAAGGACCTGCCTAAGAAGACACTTGGTAATGATTATTGGTGATGGCCTTTGGGTCAAATGAGAAACAGAAAATTAAATTTTGTCATAGACAGGGTCTTCACTTACCACCAAGATTTAGTTCTGGCCCTCCCTCAATCTTCTTACCCAAAATGCTAGACTGCAAAATCTCTGATTTCAAATATCCTATAGTCCCAAGGGATATGGTACATGTGTTCATGATGAATTGGTGCCATCTGGGTACTATGCAGTGCTGCCAGGTCCCCACCAGGATCTGCTATAGCCAATGGGCACTGTGGGCTTCTGAGCAGTCTCAGTTTGCTGCCTGGGTTCTGCTGAGTTGGCCTCCACAGCTAATTGCCCAGGAAAGCAATGCTCTGCCTGTGGTGTTGAGTCCTGGTGCTTCCTAGGGTGCTCAATCAGTTCTGTTTTTCTTTCAGTTCCCACAGAGGTCTCCAGGAAAAAAAAAAAAATCTCTTTAGTTTTAGGCACTGCTTTGCATCTTGGGAGTAAAGAACAGTAAGTCCTGGGAGCAGGTAAGGGGAGTAGAATATATCCTGCCACCCTGCTAGTCTCTACTAGATCATGCATAATTTCTTGTCCAAAAAGTAAAAAAAAAAAAAAAAAAAAAAAGAAAACTCCATTGGTAAAGAAAAACGCAATAGTTATAAAAGCTACAACCACAAAAGGCCCATCGTGAATGATAAAATCATGCTTCTCTACGCAGCTAGCACATGCACAGATCTCCAAAAGGTCTTTAGTAGGAAAACCAACTTCCTGAATTCCAGGTTTGATTTAGTAAACCATCCTACCTACAGAATCTATACCATCACCAAACACCTCTTTATTTTAAAAGCATCCTCTAGCTCTGTGGTTGAGTCTGTGTTTTTCTGACATTAGTTGAACTATTATTTCGCTCCACACACTTTATTCACATCCAAGACTCTGTGATGTTCGTGTTATTATTCTTATACATTTCTCTCTCAAAGTAAAGTCAGAGAGTAAATTTAGTTTGATTTTGCTGATTGAAGTGATAAATGAGTAGATACCCAAAGTTCATATAAAGGAACTACCACATAAATACATTTTAATGTCCTTTTATACTGTCGCTACAGTATAAATTCAAAATCTAAAATAGGGAGAATGAAGGTATACATTTTAATTTTTCCAACACCTGTTCATATAGTTCAAACTGACTTGATTTTTTACTTTGACAGGAGTGGGGATAAAAAAAAAAACCAGGATTATCTGTATGTATGATGAATAATGTAAGTTATGTGAATAGAATTAGAACTGGAGAGACTGATTAAAGTATTGATTACCTCCACTGCTTAAACTAACACATCAGAAAGTATAAACCACAGAAACCACATTCACACACAGGTAGAGACACTGATCTATACACAAAGGAACACAAAAACTAGAAGAGTGCTAGAACTTAGTACAACAGCTTGCATAAGGAAGGTTACCTAATAAGATAAAATTCCCACAGGAGTTGGTAAAAGAATGCGGACACAAAAATTCATATTATGGAATAAATATTTCTGAATTTCTGATTTTGTAGGAATATGTTTTATTAGAATAAATAATAAGAATAGAAGAGTTCCATTAAACAAACCCCAGGAACTTTAGTCATTACATCTAGGTCAAAGGGGAGAAGATAAACTGATTCTGGTGTGGGGTTTCAGGTGCACTCTGTTAAGTGTACATGTTACCCAGGTAAGGACCCAGGTTCAAGCACCTAACCCCCACCTGTAGCAGGGAAGTTTCACAAGCAGTGAGGGACTGCTGCAGATGTCTCTTTCTCGCCCTTGCTAACCCCCTTACCTCTCAATTTCTCTCTGTTCTATCACCTAATAAAAAAATCAAATGTATATATTTTTAAAGTAGCTGATTCTGGCGGCTGGGTGGTAGCACAGTGGGTTAAGTGCATATGGCACAAAGCATAAGGAAAGAGAGTTGAAGCAGATCTGCAAGTTTCTATCTTTCTCTCCCCCTTTCTGTCTTCCTGTCCTCTTTCAAATTCTCTCTGTCCTGTCCAAAAACAAGGGCGGCAATAACAACAACAACAACAATAAACAACAAGGGCAACAAAAGGGAAAAATGGCCTCCAGGAATAGTGAGTGGGCTCATAGTGCAGGCACTGAGACCCAGTAATAACCCTGGAGGCAAAAAAAAAAAAAGTAGCTGATTCTATTCCAGAGTATATAACAAAAAACAAACAACAATAACAAAAAACTCTGCTGAGGATGAAAGAAGCTGAAATGAAAAGTTAAAATGAACTTAACTGTGGAACAGGATAGAATTTGAAAAGGAGGAGAAGGTTATGGTAGAAGTGAAGATGTGAATGATCCAGCTAAAACCCCAGTACCTTACACGCACAGCAGTTCCTTATAAGAATTATTTTCCACCGTTATATCCACTGGACCCTGAATTTATCACACTGATAATTTCTTTAAAATAATATATTTTAGATCCAAGGAGATAGCACAATACAGGTTAACTTTCCAGGGCAACCATAAGCCAGAAACTAGAAATATTTTGTGCTCTTTGTCTTCATACCTCTCTTTTTCAGTTAAATATTTAAAAATTCCCCCAGTGCCCCTGCAGAGGAGTCACTTCACAAGTGGTGAAGCAGGTCTGCAGATGTCTATCTTTTTCTCCCCGTCTACCCCTCCTTTTCCCATTTCTCTCTGTCCTATTTAACAACGATGACATCAATAACAACAATAATGACTACAACAAAAAAAATGGAAACAAAGAGGGAAAATAAATACATATATATGTAAACATTTAAAAAATATTTTTAAAATAAGCTTTATTTTACAAAATATATCATTTAAATATATAATTCATAAAATATATTTTACCTTTGCCCTATTCTTCTGATACTCACTGAGTAATTCTAACCTCTCTACATTCCTCTGGTGATTTCCCTATTTACAGATTCTCTTTTTCTAAGTTAAATCTTCAATCAAACAGTTTTTGAACTCTCTTCATCATCCTTGGTTCTAAATCATAAATATAAAGGACCACATCAGGTTCCCCACAAGCACCATTTAGACATTGTCTCTCTCATACATACATCATATTGACAATAAATTAATCTCACTCCATATTCATCAGCAAAACACAATATTTCCCTTCTATTGGCTGGTTATTTGTATCAATTTCTAGCTTACATTTAAATATCATTACAATAAAATAATAGCTAACAGCTTTGGTATATCCTGCATAATTCTCCAAGAACTGATGATTAAGAAATAACCCATTTTGAGTAGGAGGTAGTGGACCAAGAAAAGGGTGCACCTTAACTTGGCCTGAGGCCCTTGGTTTGAGTTCTGGCACTACATAAGACTACCACAGATAACATCTGTGACTCTCCATGAATAGTGAGAGATACTGTGCTGTCTTTCACTTCTCTCTCTCTCTCTCTCTCTCTTTCATTCCATTCTCTCTAAAATAAATCATGAATCTATGGGCATGGGAAGGCCATGAGGAGAGGTACTATGAATTCAAGAAGTTCTCAATTCATTCATTGGTGTTTCATTAACTTTTAATTTTAAGTTTATCTTTCCTCAGAAATAAGTACTCTAATAAAGCATAAATGAAACATATTAGAAGGTGGTGTTTGCACAGCTGGTAGAATGCATATTACTATATGAAAGAATTGGGTTCAAGTCCCTGGTCCACATCTACAGAGTGGAAGCTTCATGAGTGTTGGAGCAGTGTTGCAGGTGTCTCTCATCTCTCCCTCCCTTTCTCTGTCTGTCTCACAATTTATCAAAAAGAAAATTGGGGGGCAGGGGTGGTGAGGCACTGAGAGCAGAGAAGAGCTGTGCATAGTCTGAGACTGAGCCCCAACAACAAACTTGGTGGCAAAAGTCTAACAAGTAAAATAAATTAATCTTTTAAAATTCAAATACAACACAAAAGTCCTGATACAGATTTTAAATATCTGAAATAGTTCATGTAATTGTGAAGTTTCGATCACTTAACAGGTCTTCATTGAGCATCTACTAAGTGGTAGTTGCCATTCTGCTGTTAATGACTCTGCAGTTTGCAAAATAAAGACCTTTTCCTAAAGCAACTGAAATTCTTCCATTGCCTACAATTAGGTTGATTAGAGAATGATGTCCAATAAATGAGCTCCCAAAGTTTGAGAATAAACAGTCAAAAATGTCTTTGATACTTCAGGAGTCTTAATCCAGTAGTTTTCATAACCTTGGAAGGAAACGTTTAGAGCATTAATTTATTTTTTTTCTTCTGATTATTTTCTGCCACAGACTGTTTTTCAAGAAAGAGTCAGGGGTGGGGGTAGATAGCATATGGTTATGCAAACAGACTCTCAAGTTGAGGCTCCAGACCCCCTGGTTCAATCCCCCACACCACCATACGCCAAAGCTGAACAGTGTTCTAGTAAAAATAAATTAAAGTAATTAAATAAATAAAGCACATACACGAAAGCATTTAGTTCAGAGGTAAGCATTAGTTTAAATGCCTCAAGCAAGCAATTACCCAAGGCAAACCACAGTCCCACTAGTGGGGGGGTGTCATGAAAATAAGCCTGACTTTTCATGTCCTTTTTTATTCCAGTCAAGTAGAGAAACGTATTTACTCAATAATGAGGTTAAATCGTATCAAACAACTACTATTAGTGTCTGTCATCCTGGATTGCATCTTTAGACACAACAAACTGTGGAAAGGGTTTTTTTTTTTTTTTCAGGTAATCATTAAGAATATGAATAAGGAACTGCAGAAGTCTTAATATGAAACAAACCCACTCGGTCAGCACATGCCTCTTACCATCAAACAGTCTCATCTAAAAAAAAAAAGACAAGTTCACATTTTGCTGCCCATTTCCATACTTCATCAGTGGCAGTGTTGTTGAAATGATCTTTTGACACGTTTATAAAGTGGGGTGCAAACCTGTAAAGCTCTTGAACCTATTTCATTTCTCTCTCCTTCTAGTCCATCCCTTCTATTTCTACTTATTTCTCTCAGTTCCAATATTTCATTAAATAATATTGCTTCTGTCACCTGAATACCATTGAAATTTATCCTTTCACCTCCATCACTGTCACTTACACAATTTAAGTTTTTATAATTACTGAATTAGTGTGAGTGTTTTCTAAACGATCTCTCCCTGGATCCCAATTAATCTCCCACATTAGAATTAAATGGTCTTTTTGACACCCCAAAGTAATTTTGCTACCTTCACCGCATAATATCTATGTGCTCTATTTGATAAAATCTAAAGACCTCAAAATAATATACAAAAAAGAATCATGGTATAGTCCTGGCCTACTTTTCAAAGCTCATTTATTTCCATGCATATAAAGTCAACTTTAGACATATCAAAGTATTTGTAGTTCCTCAAAATCACCACTTGTTTCTAGTTTCCAGATATTTGAAAATTTCAACACTCTCTAGAATTAAAGTACTTTTTGCATGGTGAAAACCTTACACATAAAAATCTTTTCTAAAATGTAAATCAATCTCTAAAATCTTATATCAGTCATAATTTAGGTTGTTGCTGTGGTAAAGAAAAAAGTGACCCAAATCATAGAGTCTTCTAATAACATTTAATTTTGTGCTCATGTTTTATCCACCACAATTAGGTTATGAGTGAATAATGGAACAGCTTCTATGTCCAAATGTCCTGAAGTGTAAGCATATTTGTACCTTTGAAGAGTATTAAAATGTTCAGTGTAATTGCCGTGCACTGATACAAGAAGAAAGGCTAGGATATGTAGGTCTCAGTAAGGCATAAAAATATGGTAGTTCGTTTATTAAATGCTATAAGAGAACATTTTGGTTATAGATATGAAACGAAGTAACTACATTTTACAATTATTATCCTACTGGATTGACTGGGAAAAGGAACAGCAGTATTAGGAAATTCAGTGGTGGTGACTGATAATAGTGTTGAAAAAAAACTAAGGGAGAATATAAGAGAGATCTCTCAGCATTAAAAATATTGTAATATCTGGTAATTGTTTTTAGGTACATGTAGGATATTGGGAGACTTTAAATAACATTAAAAAGGTTTTGAAATGAGTAAGTAGGCAGTTGATAGTTCCACATACTGAATGAGGTGAGTGATCAGAAATGTGTCACTGAATAGACCAAGTACAATACTACAGTTGAATAGTCATTGACTGAAAATTGATTTATCCAAATCTAGAATTCAATTTAGGTACTCAAATTAAATACACTGATTTCAGAAATGAAAGAAAACAGTTGACATATAAAACTAGAGTACTGGAGGACAAGGAGTAACCCAATATTGAGAACATAGAGTCACTATGAGGATTTGGCATTGGGACCAAAAACAAGATCAATAAGATAGCAAGAAACCTTGAACCTACCTCATCTGTCTGGGTGTAAGGTCAACCACATCACATCACATGTTACTGGTAGGGGAACTGAACAGATCTAGAAATTAAAATTGAAAAAGAGCTATTTCAATGATATGTAGTAATAATAAAATACATATAATACAAATGAAAAAATAGGATGAGAACTAGAGGGGTAATTGTGCTCAGTTCTATATTGTTTTGATCTAAAAGAAAATAGAGAAACTCAGTTGCTGAAATGCAATTGAGAATCAAGATATCTGGGGCTTTTACATTTCTTTTTGGATTTTTTTTTCCCTTCTTTTAAACACCTCATCGGGTGAAATAATGGTTTCTGTGATAGTTGTCACATGAATATACTTTCCTATCTCCCCATGATAGCTATCTGAGTTTTATACTATTGGGAGGTAGAAATTCTACCTTGTTTGTAATTGATTAATGCCACATTCCAATAGAAAAAGAAAATTAATTCCACAGGAACAGATTTGTTGTTGACTCTATGGCCTTGGTTAATTAAGTAAAACAGGTAGGAGCCAGAAACAAATGTTTACATTTAGAGACTGCTATAATAATACAGAGAGACAATTCCTAGTAAAAAGGGAGAAAACAAAGATCTTGTTTATAGATGTGATAGTTGGAGAAGAATTGGCCTAAAATATTTCTTCAGTGAAATACAAGCCAAAAAGAAAGCTTAAAAGGAGAGTGCAAGGGGCCAGGTGATGGCACACCTGGTTGAGTGCACATGTTACAATGCACAAGGACCCAGGTTCGAGTCCCTGGTCCCCACTTGCAGAGGGAAAGCTTCCTGAGTGGTGAAGCAGTGCTGCAGGTGTCTCTCTGTCCCCCTCTCTCTCTAACACCCCCCTACCCTCTCAATTTCTGGCTGTGCCCATTCAATAAATAAATAAAGATTAAAAAATTCAAAAAAAGAATATCTTTTAAAAAATAAGTAAACAAAAAAAGGAGAGTGCAGTAAAATAAGAGACTGGGAAAAGTGAGAAAGATTACTTACAGAGCTTAATGAAAGAGTATGGGTGCATTAAGGCACAATTTTTGGTGATTGAAATTAAATTCAATTGCACAAGAACTTCTTGTGAGTGTAAATTTTATCATGTAAAAAATGACTGCAATGAGGGTAGCATAAACTAATCAGAGTAGATGAACTTAAAAAGTTGGAAAATCATGGCATTGGAAGGATTGTACATGTGGCTACTGAAGGTACCCGAGTTAATAGTGGAATAATACTGAAGAGTGTGATTGTGACCTTGAAACTAAAAATCTCGGGAGTCTAGCAGTAGCTCAGTGGGCTAAGTGTAGGTGGTGCGAAGCACATGGACTGGTGTAAAGATCCCGGTTTGATCCACTGGATCCCCACCTGCAGGGGTGTCGCTTCACAGGCAGTGAAGCAGGTCTGCAGGTGTCTATCTTTCTCTCCCCCTCTCTGTCTTCCCTCCTCTCTCCATTTCTCTCTGTCCTATCCAACAATGACATCAATAACAACAACAATAATAACTACTACAACAATAAGGGCAACAAAAGGGAAAATAAATCAATATAAAAAATTCAAAAAAAGAAACTAAAGTCTTTTTGTTATGTATTCATTTAATATATTTTTGGATATATAGAGAGATAAATTGAGAGGGGAGGGGAGAAAGAGAGGAAAAGAGACAGAGAAACAGAAATAGAAGTGCAGTCCTGCTTCTTGTGAAGCATCACCCCTTCAAGTGGGGACCAAGGGCTTGAACCTGGGTACTTGTGTACGGTAATGTGTGTACTTTAATAGGTGTGCCGCCACCTGGCCTGTTCTTTTAAGAAGCTGAGTGATTTAAGGCATAAAGATGACTGCACTGAGAAAAGTAGTTGTTAAAAATACCCAAGGGTATGCAATTATGAAATTATGAAATGTGCATTCTCCAGAAATTAAGAAAGTCATTGTTAGAGAAATATCAAGGACTAGAGAAATAGTTCAACACATAAGACATTTGCATCCTATGTGCAAAAGTGAAGTTCAAATCCCAATAACACATGGGAGTTGCTATGTCAATAAAGTACTTTTGGTACTGTGATGGCTCTTTCTTGGTGTGTATATGTATGTTTCATTGTTTATCTAAGTGAAAAAAAGTGACCTACAGCAGCAACATTTCTCACATGTGAGATCCGAGTTTCAACAATAACAAAAAAGGAAAAATAAAGTGCCGGTCTAGTACTACTTCTGAAACAAACTAGCCACAGGATTTCATGAATGAAATTAAAGCTTGGCCATCAGAACAGTGAGTTTACTTTAGTATATATGTAAAACGTACTCTAAAAATTTACTGAAATGCATCACAACCTTAAAAATACATAGAAAACATTTTTGACAAATTCATAAGTATAGCAAACTTTATTGTATTAGGAATGAAGAGGAGCTGTTCTTGCCATCAAATGCAAACACTATTTACAAGCCTATTTCTGGAAAATGTATTAAAAACTAAAAAAATAAAAAATGCAATTTCTCTTCTCTTTCATTAGGGTTTAAAGCTTTCCTAGTTTCCAGTCACACAGTCAATTTGGTCACCACCTCTATCTGTTGTTATTCCTTCATACATTATGTGGCTGCCATATGACATATTCTATTAAATGACACAAAGGCTTGGTCTTGTGTGAAATAATACCAATTAGCTGAGACTCTCCATCAGGGCTGCAAAGACAGGTAGAAACTTTCCACATGAAAATGATCTTCACCCCATTGAATATGCTTTTTAATTAATGTTCCATTAACTGGCTGACAATAACTCGTAAGCTAAGTGAACAGATCTGAATATAATTAAACATTTATTAAGTGGCCTGCATCTCTGTTACAGTGGTGTCCTAGCTCCCCTTCACACAGGTCAGGGCAGGAATGGGAGAGAGAAAAGGAACACAGCTCTTTCTGTCATCCACCTCTCATTTCCTTCAAAAGGTGCTTACTTTAATTAACAGAGAATTAAAATGGTGCCGCTAAGTCAGCTTATTGGATTTTTAAAGCACAGGGTCCAGAGACTGCTTGTTCATTATAATGGCACTTATTAAACTCTCTTAACTACTTTCACTTTTGGTAGTAAAGAGTCAGCAGAAGACTGAATCAGGTATAGCATCACTGAAAGAAAAAAGAGTTCTTATATTAGAGATGGAATTCAGGTCAAGGAATCGACCCAGGACATGTATTTCCTATTAAGATGCTTCCATTTTTTACAGACTGTTTTAAGACAACAAAAAGTCTCCTTATTTTTCATGTTACTGATTCAGATTTATTCAAGAACAGTTATTGTAACTGGTGGCTTAAGATTAGAAAGGTCTGGTGTTTAACACACTATGTTTATAGAATATTTCAACAGAAAAAAAATTTTATTCAACTACATGAAACCAGATTCATAGTTTACTCCAATATTAGTGTTATATTTTAATAAAACCCTTCATTTTCTGGTTCTATCCCTTTTCCTTTGGGGAAAGGCTGATAAAAGTATTAATCATACCTGCATGAAAATAGGGAGTTCCTTATTTTGTTTTACTTCATATAATGGGAATATGATTGCATTAGAAATAAGGGAATTGAAAGTCATGAATTATAAAATTTCTCTTTTCCTAGAGTTAATGGGCATATTCTATGTCTTAAGTATTCTCAGAAAAGTAACCTCGCATCTGACTAGATGAATTTTTGCAGGATTCACTAATGAAGATCTGAATAGAAGGAGACACAGAATAATACATCTTATTTTAAGTCTTCAGAATTAATAAAGTCAAATTTTAGTTTTATTCATTTTCACAAGTTGTCTTCAGTTGAATCTGATAGACTATGACTTTAGGTTGGGTTTAGTCTCTGAAAAAAAAGTTTCAATTATGAAAGAAGAGTTTACATAAACTTTGAACTTCGCTTACAAGAAAAAAATGCATATGAAATGATAACTCAAGTAGTATTAAATCCCCCTAAAAATCACCTGTACTTCTGATTCCAGCATTTATCTGGATAACCTCCTTGTTCTGTTCCATATCTCTAAATTTATGGCAAGTCAGATAACATTCACTGGGTTAGCTAGTATCCAACTCTTCTTTCCTTTCCATTTAAGTATGAATACTTAGGAAGATAAAACTCGAATAATTTGTAATAATGAGGTAGTTGTAAGATATTTGGATAAAGTTGGAAGTTCAGTTAGTAGCAACAAAATCAGCCAATGTAACTGGAAAATAAACCCAAGAGATTAGAACAAAAAATACCAGTGAGGAGAATGCCTTTCAATGCCACTTCTATGCTAACTGCTTCCAACTTTACTTTTCATCCAGACTTTTCGATTGAGTTTCTCACATATCCAACATCCTGCTGGATATTTCCAATTACGTATATCATGAACATTTTTATCTCATCATGTTTAGAATTATGGGAGCTCAGGCAGTGGCACACCAGGTTAAGCACACATAGTATAAAGCACAAGGATCCCGCAAAAGGATCCCCGGATCCCCATTTGCAGGTGTCTTTTTCTTCCTCTCTATCTTCCCCTCTGCTGTCAAATACTCTGTCCTATCCCATTAAAAAATATAAAATAAAATAAAATAAAATGCTGCCAAGACCATTGTATTTGTAATGCAGGCAAGAAACCCCAGTGATAACCCTGAAGGCAAAAAAAAAAAAAAAGTAAGCTGCAATTTATAGCTCCTAAGAAACAAAGTTTCTCTCACATCTCAATATTTGATATTGAGACTTCCCAGTTAGTTGCTTAAGTCAGAAGATTAAGATAGTTTTCAAGCCCTAGGGATCTCAACAACTACAATCAATCATAAAATTTTATAAAGCTTAATGCCAATTATATCTCAAACCAAGTCATTTCTCTCCACATTTACTACTGTCTTTTGAGTCATTGTCTCCTAGTATGAACCACTGGTCCAAATTCAGGTAGTAGGAATTGAGTTATGGGGGACCAGTCGGTGGTGCATCTGGTTAAGCATGTGCATTACAATGAGCAAGGACCCAGGTGAAAACCCCTGGTTCCCATCTGCTGGGGAAAAGCTTCCACAGTGGTGAGGCGGGGCTGCAAATATCTTTTTGTCTCCTTCCCACGCTACCTCCTCCTCCCCTCTCAATTTTTCTCTGTCTCTATCCAATAATAAGTAAATCAATATATAATTAAAAAATAGAAATGGCAGCAGTTGAGGGTCATGACTCAGCACTGACATATAGATGCTAATAAAAGGACATTGCTCTAGCTTCTCTTTCACTATTTCTCACAACTTACCTTTTTTTTAAAAAAAAAATATTAGTTAGAAATTGCAGTTATGTGTCATAAAAACAGCTAAATTCTTGTTCAAATACAACAACAACAACAAAAGATAAATGACTAAATTTTATATATCCAGTGGCTAGGGAAATAGATCAACAGATAAAGTATTGGACTCTCATGCCTGAGGTTCCCTATTTGATCTCTGGCCCTACATATATTAGAGGAGTGCTCTGACTTCTCTTTTTCTTTTTCTCTCTCCCTCCCCCACCCCTGTCTCTTTGTCTTTTGTGAAAGGCTCTCATAGATTATGAGTAGAATACATCTTTAACTTTTATATATTTAATAATACATTTCTATCTAATAAATTAAAGTTAATTCAGTATATTTTGATAGTCTTGGATAGGGACAAAAATGATAAACATTTGCATGCATCAAAAGCAGAAGGAAATACCAGATGTGAGTAGGCTTAAGCCTGGCATATAATAGCATCTGTCTTCAGAATTAGGTGGAGATACCTGGGACTTTATGTCTGTGGGGTAACAGAAAGTATATAATCCATGTGAGACAGTAGGCCAGAGGCAAACTCAGTGTTTAAAACCAGGAGTGATAGCAGGATTTTCACTCCAAGGGAAAAAGAGTTAAAGTAGCTGACACAGACCAATTACCAGGGCTACAGAAGACTGAAAGTGGATGCTGGCATGCTACAACCACCATTAGAAACATGATTAACAATAAATCTAGATACAGGAAAATCCATACAAATAAAAGGATCCATACAAATCACAAATTAATGTGTCAGAATACAAGCCTAAGTCAGGAATTGCATGAAATAAAAATAGACTTAATCTTGTCAGTTGAAATATAATATTTATGATTTCTAAAATAAGAGAGCTTTTTTCTGTCAATACGAGTTACATCTAGGAATGCAAGTAAATGTTCCAAATATGAAGAATATAAAGATATCTACAAACAGCTACATAATACATCAGACACATTTAATGATTAAATATTCTCTTCTTCCAGAGGACAGTAAAAAGTTACAGACAAGAGTGTTTGCTGGGAATCAGGTGGAAGCGCAGCGGGTTAAGCGCATGTGGCATAAAGCACAAGGACTGGCATGAAGAATCGGTTCCAGTCCCCAGCTCCCCACCTGCAGGGGAGTTGCTTCACAAGCAGTGAAGCAGATCTGCAGGTGTCTCTCTTCTCCCTCTCTGTCTTTCCCTCCTTTCTCCATTTCTCTCTGTCCTATCTAACAATGAGGACATCAATAACAATAATAACTATAACAACAACAAAAAAGACAAGGGCAAAAAAAGGGAAAATAAATAAATAATAATTTTTAAAAGTGTTTGCTATCAATGCATTTTCATTATTTTTACCTGTAGTAGGAATTTAAATGACAAAATAATACAGGGTTTAGAAAAGAAAAGCTACAGTTTCTCCTGTCATGACATTAATGTGTACATAAAAAATGAAAATTTAAACAAAGTAAAATACTGAAGAAAAATATGTGTGGGAGGACTATGTTCTTGCACCCAGTAGGAGGTACATCTAACCATTCACAAAGACTATGTTTGAATTCCTCTCTCAACTTGTGAGGGTAACTTCATGAGCAATGAAGCAGTGCTGTAAGTTTTTCTCCTTCTCCCTGTCTCTCTTTCTCTGTCTCTGTCTGTCTGTCTCTCCCTTTTTCTCTCTCTCTTCCCCTCACCCTCTAAAAATAGAAGAAAAGAGAAGGAAAATGGCCACTAGGAGTGGTGGAGTTATTTGCTGAAACTGAGTCCCAGTGATAACCTTGGTGAGCAATAAATAAATAAATTCATTATGCAAATATTCATTTTATTATACATACTAGTTAGCATCCGAGAGCATATAATTATCTCTATTTTACATGCTTTTATAGATTTTATACTAATTTCACATTTTAAGTAGAAATATTCGATGTCCCTTTTTAAAAGATCTAACTGAATGTGTCTAAGTTCCATGCTTATAGCCTCATGAGAATTTTCTAGACCTTGCTGATGCAATCGTGATTCCACATCATTACAAAGTGAAATACTAGATTATTGACAATAAAAACAATCACCAATATAATTTATTACTTTTTAAAAAAAGAATTGATTTATTTATTCAAGAGAAAGATAGGAGAGAAAGAACCAGCCATCACTCTGGTACATGTGCTGCCGGGTATCAAACATGGGACCTCATGCTTGAGAGTCTAGTGCCTTAGCCACTGCGCCACTTCCCAGACCACAACTGATTACTTTTAATTGAAGTAGTATTATAATGTTACACCATTCTATGAGCTTTAGGTTTTCATCAATAAAAATTAGCATGTTTACATAATCTAGTAAATTCTCCAATAAACATCCAATTCTGTCAAACCTGACCTTCATTTTCCTTCTCCTTGATTCTGCTATTATGATACAGTATACTGTCCTTGGCTTATTATTTTTTGTATGTTTCCTTATGTACCACTTAGGAGTAAAATAATGTGGTATTCGTCTATCTTCACTACAACTACCTAAACACAATACACTCTAGGCCTATTTATGTTGTTGCAAATTAAATAGTGCATCTGTTTTATACCTGAATAGTATTCCACTCTGTAAACATCACATCTCTTTTTCCAGTAATATTTCAATGGGGGCTTAAGTTATTTCCATGCCTTAGTTATTACAAATAATGCTAAATGTAGAGATGTTCATAAATTTTTGAATTATTCTTTTTATATATATTTTTAATTTTATGTATAGTTATTTTTCTCTTTTGTTGCCCTTGTTGTCTTACTGTTGTAGTAATTATAGTGATTGTTATTGTTGTCATTGTATTTAGATAGGACAGAGAGAAATGGAGAGAGGCAGGGAAGACAGAGGGGGGGAGAAAGACACCTGCAGACCTACTTCACTGCTTGTGAAGGGACTCCCCTGCAGGTGGGGAACTGGATGCTTGAACTGGGATCCTTATGCCTGTCCTTATGCTTCCCGCCACATGCACTTAACCTGCTGTGCCACCGCCCAGGCCCCTATTTTTATATTTTATAGTGAATATACAAAAGTGGAGTAACTATCATACTGAATGTCTTTGATTTTTTAAAAGAAACTCTATACTGTTGTCCATAGATTTCATAATTTACACTCCTACCAACAGTTTACAAGTAAATATCTTTCTCCACATCCTCTCTAATAGATCATGTTTTGTCTCTTGTATAACAATGTTTCCCACATGATCAAGGTTTTAGTTCACTGGTGGTTTTTAAAAAATATTTATTTACTACCTTTTGTTGCCCTTGTTGTTTTACTGTTGTAATTATTATTGTTGTTGTTGTTGGATAGAACAGAGAGAAATCAAGAGAGGAGGAGAAGACAGAGAGGGGTAGAGAAAGATAGACACCTGCAGATCTGCTTCACCACTTGTGAAGTAACTTCCCTGCAGGTGGGGAGCTGGGGGCTTGAATTGGGATCCTTACTCTGGTCTTTGAGCTTTGTGCCACCTGCGCTTAACCTACTGTGCTACCGCCCAGCTCCCTAATTTGTATTACTGTAATGAAAGTATGGTAACTAATAATCTGCCTGATAATTATTTGTATGTTTTCCTTTAAGAAGTTTCCATTCAGTTATTCTACCCATTTTAATTATTTTTTCTATTGTTAAGTTTGATGAGTTCAATATGTTTTTAAATTAAGTCTTTATTGCATGAATGATTTGGAAATATAGTCTCCAGTTCAGTAGAATGTTTTCCAAATTAATAAAAACTTCTGTTTCATGTGGAAAAGCTTTTAAGAAAGAAAATGGTACAGTTGGGAGTCGGGTGGTAGCACAGTGAGTTAAGAGCAGGTGGCACAAAGCGCAAAGACCAATGTAAGGATCCTGGTTCGAGTCCCCGGCTCCCCACCTGCAGGGAAGTCATTTCAAAGGCAGTGAAGCAGGTCTGCAGGTGTCTATCTTTCTCTCCCCATCTCTATCTTCACCTCCTCTCTCCATTTTTCTCTGTCCTATCCAACAATGATGACATCAATAACAACAACAGGGGCAACAAAAATAAATAAATAAATAAATAAATATTTTTTAAAAATAAGCATCATTAAACATGCTTTATAAATTTTATTAGATATTTATATAATATTATTTTATTTGAAATTACTTTGTTTGACAAAGTAATTTTTATAACACTTATAGATTTTTATAACACTTATAGATTTTATAACACTTATTAGATTTTGTATAACACTTATAGATTTTATAACACTTATAGTTATACACTTATAACACTTATAGATAGTTATAACACTTATAGTTTTTTATAACACTTATAGATTTTATAACACTTCCACCTGCTGCATCCCACAGTGACCCTGAGTCCATACTCCACAGGGTTAAAGAATAGGAAAGCTATCAGGGGCTGGATTGGGTAAGGAGCTCTGGTGGTGGGGATTCTACCACTCTTACACTATGGTCTTGTCCATGTTTCCATTTTATAAATAAATACATTAAAAAATCTAAAAGAAAGTTTCAGAACCAAAACTCAAAGATGTTTCCAAATCTAGTGTTCTAGTCACCCTACAATAAAATACTACTTCAATTCTCAAAAGAAAAAAAAAAGAAAGAAAGAAAGAAAAAAAAAGACATCTCATTTCACTGGCAATTGTGATTTTTGGTGTTACATGATGGTTCTTGAAAATAGTAAGTATCTAAAAATTTAGTTACTGTCTTTGGATAGCTGGAAATTACTAACTGGATGGGAATATAAATAAAAGCTGAAAAGTTTTCCATACTTGTTACCTACTTAAGTAAAGGAGTGGCTTGTTTAAATAGTAAATTATTTCCCTGGAAACTAAGCTACCTTTACTTTTAAACAAAGAGAAACTCCCAAGTTCTCATATTTCTTATCTCCTATGCCAGTTCCATAAAAGAATGTTGCCCAAAATGACACCATTGTAGTCAAGAGACTATTCGGAAGCAGTGGCGAGTGGAGCTTTTCCAGAATTTCCATTGCAGCTGTCAATCGTTGACTAGAGAATACCTAAAGTGACCATGATTAATGGCATGGGGTAAAGATCAGGCTATGCCATTTGTTAGTTCTGTGAAGCTGCAAGAGCCACCACTCAAATTCATGAACAAGTCTAACAAATATGGTAGATAACAGCTAACTAGAAAGTAGAGATATTACATGGAAGAGGAGACAAGAAAAGTTTTCAGTATAGAATGACGATTTTTTAAAAATCCTTGGGCATCTATAACAGGAAGTATATAATATATGTATATATATATATATATATATATTATTAAATCCTTGGGTATCTATAACAGAAAGTATATGTATATGTATGTATATGTATATGTATATGTATATGTATATGTATATGTATATGTATATGTATATGTATATGTATATGTATATGTATATGTATATGTATATGTATATGTATATGTATAATATGTGAGTCTGGCAGTAGCACAGCAGGTTAAGGCAGGTGGCGCCAAACACAAGAACTGGCATAAGGATCCTGGTTGGAGCCCGTGACTCCCACCTGAAGGGCTGTCACTTCACAGGCAGTGAAGCAGGTCTGAAGGTGTCTATCTTTCTGGGGCCAGGTGGTGGTGCACCTGCTTGACTGCACATGTTACAGTGTGCAAGGATTCAAGGGTTCAGGCCCCTGCAGGGGGAAAGCTTCATAAGTAGTGAAGCAGTGCTGCAGGTGTCTCTCTGTCTCCTTCTCTGTCTCCCCCTTCTCAGTTTCTGGCTGTCTCTATCAAATAAATAAATATTTTCAAACATAAGTGAGAGATAAAAGATAAATAAATCAAACTGTAACAGTAATAAGAACAAGAGTGGGAGCTAAAGCAGGCCAAATATTTCCAAATGTTGCTAGAAAACATAAAGCATATATATGGTAGAGGAATGACAAAGAGAACCTTTCACTAGATTTGGAAACTATTCATTGTGGTCAAAGAAGAACTACCGGGGCCAAATGATAGCACACCCAGCATAAGACACATATTATCATGCACAGGAAACTGGGTTCAAGCCCCAGATCCCCAACTGCAGGGGTGGGGGCAGCTTCACCAACAGTGAAGCAGTGCACAGGTATCTTTCTCACTAGTTCCCCTTCTATCTCAATTTTTGTTTCTACCCAAAGTGTGTGTGTGTGTGTGTGTGTGTGTGTGTGTGTGTGTGTGTGTGTGTGTGTATACTGTTTTCAGAAGTACTAAAGTCAAAGCTACCAGATTTGGAGAGTAGGAATGGTGATTGGCTAGAAAGTCAGAGGAACAACTGAATTGTTTTGTATTTTTGTATAATCGCCTCTTAAATTACCCTACCGCCTATACTGAAATTTTGAGTCAGCAGCAGAGTGTTGATCCTCAGGCCAAAGTATAACTGCTCCCTAAAGAAAAAGGAAAAAATCTGCCTGGAAAGAACTAGAACTGCTGGCGTGGATCTTGTACCTGAATAATACTCTCCTTAATTATAGTAAGAGTGCCATTTGGAAATTAGTCTTATTCCCAAATTACCAATTAGATATCATCAGGGAAGTACAGCCAGCTCACTCAAAAAAATCCATCTACACCCTGAACTAAATCAGCAGTAACTTCCAGCAACAACTTCCATTAAGTATGCTATTATTTTTTACCATAAGCTTGATTTTTGAAAATAAAAAAAGTTAATAATGAAAATGAACAATTGTATATAAAACAAGGTAGCTTAACAATATAAATGGGAATATTATTTTAAGAAATTATTTGAAGAGTAACTGGTACATTTTATGAGAATAAGTAGTTCTGGTCTGTGAAATATTTCTTTCTTTGTTTCAGTTGGTTTTAGACCACATGACCAGTTTGGGCTATAGATTTGATAATCACTGAAACCACAATAAATTCCAGCAAAACTTGTTGTATCATAACTTACAGTGTTCTTTTTCCCCCCTTCCTATTTCGCTTTCCCTGTAACCATATTACCACCATCAGTGTGTCCATACACTTCTTAATATTATAGTCACATAAAAAGAAATCAAGCGGAAGAGTGGGAAGAAAGAACATATAAGCCATTATTTAACTCTTCCACTGTGCGATTTAAAGAGAACATTTTTTTTGAGTAAATAACATGTTGTCTTTTGCTTCTGCTTCCATTACTGTACTTCCATTTAAGAGTGACTGATGACTTAACAAGCTGGTTTGTGGTCAGTAGCCCACAAAGTGAAATGCATTGTGTTTTGCAGTGATTGGTCTAGGAATGTGGAATACGTCTAACTGGACATTGGTTTGTGATCATTTATCCAGTTAAGTCTTCTTCATGACTCTTTGTGTCTAGTTTCTCATCACTAAACTCCATTAGGGTCAGAGAGGTCCCTAGCAGTAGAAAACAAGCTTCCACCCACAGGGTACAGAGTTTGATCCCCAGCACCACATGAGAAAGTCAGAGAAACAAAACAAGTTACAACACCAATGGTACAGAGGTATTTCAGACTATTCATATCTCTCTCTCTCTCTCCATTCTCCTCCTCCTCCTCCTTCTTCCTCATAAATAAATAAATAAAGCAATATTTGAGCCAAGAAAGTGTCTCAGAGGTAGAGTGTATGCCATTCATGTGCATGTATGAGGCCCTGGGTTTGAGCACTAGCATCACATTAAAAATAAATAGAGAATATAGGTCCTGGAAAAGGATGACAGAGTGGGGTTGTATTATTATGTGGAAAACTGAAAAATGTTATGCAGGTACAAACTATTGTATTCACTGTCAACTATAAAACATTAATCCCCCAATAAAGGAAAAAAAGAAAAAGAAAGAAAGAAAGCTGCATTATATCTTGTTTGCCACAGGCACGTACAGGAATTCTTTATAAGTTTCCTAAGAACACTAACAAAGAACCACTAAACTGAGAAAGCTTAAGACAATAGTAATTTAACAACTCTCAGTTCTCTAGACTAAAAGTCTGTCTGAAAACGGCGTGTCAACAGGCTGTATTTTCTCTGAAGAACGAAGGGGAGAAGTTTTTTAATGATTTTCTTTTAGCTTCTGGTGTTGTTAATAACCCTTGACTTACAGGTGTATCACTCCAATTGCAAAAAAGTAGTTATGGCAGCTTTTTGACCTTTCTTTTATTTGATAGAGAGTACTAGAGAGAGAGAATGGGGAAGAGGGAAAAACAAAGGGAGACACCTGCAGCACGTCTCCACTGCTCCTTATGCCCCCCCATTTTGTTCAAGTGGAGTCCGTGGCTTGAACCACCATTCTCATGCATGTAAGTCCAACTGGGTGTGCCAGTACCTAGACCCATAAGAAGCTAGACAATAAAGATTCAATGGAATACTACTCTGCAATTTAAAAAAGAGAAAATAATCAACTGGAGTTGCTTATACTTGTTGAAATAAACAGGGAGATGAAAGACAAACACCATATGTTGGTTGTTGTAGAGTACAGAGCATCAAAGCTTATGAACTTGAGAAACAAGCAACCAAACTATCTTAGACCTTATGAGAACTATGGTTGGTTATGTGGTGGGGCTACACAGAACTTTAGTGATGAGTCTGGTTTGAAAATATACCACTGAAATCTTATAGTTTCATAACCACTAACCAGTATCAAAAATTCACTTAAAAAGACAAAGCAACTGAAAACAACTGCCTTAGTGAGCTACCTAGAATCCTATACTCATTCTTGGCAATTGACTTGAATCTGGAAATAGTCATCATGTCGATTTCCTTATAGTTTATCATACATTTACCAAATCACAAATTTGGGCCAAAATAAACAAGTCAAATAAGAAATTGGAAATAGTAGCCAGAGAGTTAACTCAGCAGAAGACAACAAGACTTACATGTATAAGATCTTCTGTAAGGTCTTAGTTGCAATTCAACCCCAGCACCACCTGTGCCAGATTCAGCTTGATATTCTGTTCTCTCTATCTCACTGCCTCTCAACAAGTGAACTCCTTTTTCTTTTTATTTTTTAAGAAAAGAAACCCAGAGATGGGGAGCCAGGCGGTAGCGCAGCGGGTTAAACGCAGGTGGCGCTAAGCACAAGGACCGGCATGAGGATCCTGGTTCGAGCCCCCGGCTCCCCACCTGCAGGGGAGTCGCTTCACAGGTGGTGAAGCAGATCTGCAGGTGTCTGTCTTTCTCTCCTCCTCTCTGTTCTCCCCTCCTCTCTCCATTTCTCTCTGTCCTATCCAACAACGACGACATCAACTACAACAACAATGATAAAAAGACAACAAGGGCAACAAAAGGGAAGATAAATAAAAAATTTTTAAAAAATTAAAAAAAAGAAACCCAGAGATGTAAAAATAACAGAATAGTTATACAGAAAACTCTTAAGCCTGAGTCTCTGAGGTCCCAGATTCAATACCTATCACCATGATAAGCCAGGATTGGGTAGTTTCTTTTTTCCATTTCTATGTATCTTACTATAGATATATTCTATTCCACTTTCATAAATAAATAAACTATTTTAACAGAAAATAAATCAAATATGGTGACTGGGAGGTGGTGCAATGTAGAGATTGCTGGATTTACAAACATAACCTCTCAAGTTTGATCCCCTTGCATCGCAGGTAACAAATATGCTCTGATTCTTTCTCTCTGTCTCCTCTCTCTCATCACTAGCAAGTAAAGTCACAAACATAATTTTAAAAGATAAACCAAACATGACTCTCTTCTTAAAGAAATTTATCATTTAGCAAAACATTGTGTCTATTATCAATCTCAATAAATAATCATAGTATCAATATAACAAAAGAAAAATGGCAGGGAAATGAACATTAGGAAACACTTGATTTCAAGTAACATAATGCCATTCAAATCACCTCAAGGCAGAGTTTCATTCCGGATAGCATGAAACTCAAAAATGTAGCTGAGCATATTAGCTTTGGGAAAAGCAAAAGCAGAGTAGCTTCAGAATCTTCAGCAGAAGATCCAGATGTTTAATTTATTATTTTTTTAAAAGGACTTACTTCTATTTTTCATTCTTTAGCAAGTTCTCTTAGTTTTCTCATTCTAAAATCTGGGAGTACAAGCAGACTGGCTCATCTTGAATTCTGTCTCTAGTGCTGGCCCAAGTCTATTTGTGACTTGAGAAACGAGGACCTTTACAGGTCTGGCTTCTCAAGTTTTAAGTGCAGAGTGACTCATAAAAAGAGTATAATTCACAGAATAGAAGGGAAACTTGCCTGATACATATTGCAGTCCAAACCTCAGTCCTGATATTAAAGTAACTGCATTTCTAGTTATTTATTGATGAGAAGATTGGCTTGACTGCCTCCTTCATGCATATCATTGAACTAGCTGCTTTCAGGTTAAGCATAGAAATAATATGGAAGAAGGAGACTCTCTTCAATAAATGGTGTTGGGAAAACTGGGGAGTAGCATGCAGAAGAATAAAATTGAACCACATTATCTCACCAGAAACAAAAATCAACTCCAAATGGATCGAAGACCTGGATGTCAGATCGGAAACTATCAAATACTTAAGAGGAAAACATTGGTGAAACTTTCCCACCTAAACCTCAAGGACATCTTTGATGAAATAAACCCAATTGCAAGGAAGACTAAAGCAGAAGAAAACAATGGGACTACATCAAATTGAAAAGCTTCTGCACAGCCAAAGAAACTATCACACAAACAACGAGACCCCTCACAGAATGGGAGAAGATCTTCACATGCCAAACATCAAGACAAGAGACTAATCACCAAAATATACAAAGAACTCAGCAAACTTAGCACCAAAAAAGCAAATGACCCCATCCAAAAATGGGCAGAGGATATGAACAAGACATTCACTTCAGAGGAGATCCAAAAGGCTAACAAACCTATCAAAAACTGCTCCAGGTCGTTGATTGTCAGAGAAATGCAAATTATGACAACATTGAGATACCATCTCACTCCTGTGAGAATGGCATACATCAAAAAGGACAGTAGCAACAAATGTTGGAGAGGCTGTGGGGACAGAGGAACCCTTCTGCACTGCTGATGGGAATGTAAATTGGTCCAGCCTCTCTGGAAAGCAGTCTGGAGAGCTCTCACAAGGCTAGACATAGACCTTCCATATGACCCAGTAATTCCTCTCCTGGGGAGGACATACCCCAAGGATTCCATAATGCCCAACCAAAAAGTTAAGTGTACATCTATGTTCCTAGCAGCACAATTCATAATAGCTAAAACCTGGAAGGAACCCAGGTGCCCAACAGCAGATGAGTGGCTGAGAAAGCTGTGGTACATATATACAATGGAATACTATGCAGCTATCAAAAACAACGAACCCACTCTGACCCATCTTGGACAGAGCTAGAAGGAATTATGTTAAGTGAGCTAAGTCAGAAAGATAAAGATGAGTATGGGATGTCCCCACTCATCAACAGAAGTTGAGAAGGAAGAACAGAATGGGAAACTAAAAGCAGGATCTGATTAAATTGAGACAGGGCACCAATGTAAAAACCCTGTGGTGAAGGGGAGGGTGGACATTGGGCTTCCTGGTGCGACGGGGGTGGGGTGGGGGGTGGGGAGGATGGGGATGGGACACAGTCTTTTGGTGGTGGGAATGGTGTTTATGTATATTCCTATTAATGTGTAAACATACAAACCACTATTTAATATGACGGGAAAATTGATCATATGTCTAGAACTTCTTAAAACACAGACTGAGTCTTTTTAATACATAGGCTGTCTTTGATATATTGTCACTCCCAAAAGCCTAGACCAGGGAGAACAGAAGCAACTGGTAGCACAGCTATAAACAAGATGCTGGGTATTATACCCCAAACCCTATCAATAACTATCCATTGTCTTCTTGAACCCTAAGACAACAGGAACCTCACATTTCCACTATGGAGCCTATATTTCCCCCAGTCCTGGAACCTTTGGGTGGCCCACTTTTCTGCATGCTGCTCTCAATTCAAATCAAATAATATTGCATCCTTTTGGTTGAGTTGGGGTTCTTGGCTATGTATGTTCTGAGGTTCCTCCTGGAGGACACAGCTGTCAGTCTGCTTTTGGTTTAGGGACTCTAGGAGTTGTTCCTTTTCTTGAGTCACATGCAGTGCCTTCTCTGTTTCTGAAAAGTGTTGTGCCTCCGTAGTCATCTCCTGTCCTTTTACTTTCAGTTGTTGCTCAAGAATAAATGCTTTTTTTGTTTTGTGATTGACATGCAAGCACTTTTTCTTGAATCCTAGTAGAAAAAGCAAGATTAGCCTTTTGTAACTCTTCACACTTTGCTTTGTTCTTCTTACACTGCTCTAGTAGGTTTTTGTTTTCTCCTCTTAGTTCGTAAATAAACATTTCTAAATTGGCTATTCTTCCCTGTAGGTTTGTTTCTGCCTCTCTTAAAACTTTGTTTTCATTCATTATTTCTGTGAGATTTCCATGTAAAGCAAGTAACTGATCACTTTTCAGGCTGAGCGTGACTTCCATATTGTGAACTGAGTTTTGCAAACTATGTTCTGTCTCTCTCCTTTGTCTCATTTCATCACCAGTTTGTTGACGTTCTGTTCTTGAGGTGCTTGAGCTCTTAGCGATGGCTTCAGACAACAGCTGGTTGTTTTGGTGAAGAAGTTTAATGGTGACATCTTTGTCCTGGAGTGATTTCCTTAACCCTTCCTCAATCTGAGTTGACTTAAATTGCATATAATGTACCCTGATCAAGATTTGCCGTTTCCATTCTCCCATATTCTCTACTTCCTGTTGCATTTTGCCAAGTTGCCGCAGAAGGTCTTCAAACTGCCAGTGGCTAATGCCTCCAAGTTTACTTCCAGTGACTGATGTTTGTAACACTGTCGGTGAAGCCTGAGATTTTTGATTCACAGCATCAGTTCCCATGTTTCTTCCTTGTGATAGATTCTGTGATAGATTCTGCACAGTTGGATTAGGCAGGTGATGGCAACTTCTCTCAATCCTAGTAGACAACTGCATATTTAGATTTTCCAGCTTACTGAGGGTTGCTTCCTTCTCAGAAGTTGTGTCAGGTGCTTCTTCTCTTCTAAACTAGAAGATAAAACAGTTTTAGTTTCTCTATCATCCATATCCATCTTCTCAATTTTCTTTTTGAGTTCCTCGATTTCAAGGTCTTTCTTCTCACTGATTTTCACTAAATAGTCATGTTTTTGCTGTAATTCAGAGGTTGTCACATTCCATGTATTTGACAGTTGTGCAATGGTTTCCTCATTGGCTTCTTCAGCCCTTTTCTTTCTGACCTCACACAATTCTGCTTCCAGCTGTGCTGTTTTCCTTTCTAGAGCCTCCAAGTGACACTTCTTCCTCTTCTTCTTCTTCGTCTTTCTGGATGGAAAGTGAGAGCCCTGAGGCACTCCGGAAGAGCCTGGAACAAGAAGAAGAAGAAGAAGGAGGAGGAGGAGGAGGAGAAGGAGGATGAGGATGAGGAGGAGGAGGAGGAGGAGGAGGAGAAGGAGGAGGAGGAGGAGGAGGAGGAGAAGAAGAAGAATGTGAAGACCACTGATCTATGTGAAACCCTACAGGCTCACACAACTCTTCTGGACTCTTCCAGAGTGCCTCAGGGCTCTCACTTTCCATCCAGAAAGCCGTAGGCCAGGCTTCAATATCATGGGTCAGAGCAGGAGATGTTCTACCAACACATCCTCCGTGTTCTCTGCCACAGATTCCTTTCTCAGATCGGAAAGTTGGCCAGTGATACTCACCAGGCCTTGCCAGACTTGGCCAAGAACCTGGCCGAATGCAGGTTCCAGCTTCGTAAGTGAACAGTTGAGCTCCAAGAGAAGCGTCCACCACAAGCGGACAGTCCCAAGTGTCCTAGACCCTCTCCCAGAGGATTCAGGATCAACAAGTCTGAGGGCTGACCTCATAGGTGAGGTTGCTTGGCAACGGGGCTGAAGGCTTGCACGTGGAGGGGTGGGGGGAGGGCTGCACTCAGGACTCCTCTGAGGTCATACCATGGGAGGCAGAGCATGGGGTGCGGTAGGGTGGGACAGGGCGTTCTCTGAGGCAGGGCTCCCACCAGCTGCGTGGTTCTACCTGAAATTGTAGGTGCCTAACTCTGCGTTCTGAGGGATGGTTGGCTGGGCAAGAGATGACATGGGGCAGAAATCAGAGTGAAGTGTATCTGGAGTTCATAAGCCACATTGTAAATGGTTTAGACCTCATGGACTATAAATTTTTACTCAGATGTCCCCTAGTCTTTTTTTTTTTTTTCTTTTTCTACTACAATTATAAATGACATCAATTTCTTCTCACTTGGTGACTGCATAGAGGAATGCCACTGATGTTTGTACCTTAATTTTGTAGCCTGCCACCTAACTATATTGTTTAGTAATTTTCAGGAGTTTCCTATTGGGTTCTTTTGGCCTTTTTATGCATATGATAATATCATGCAAATAGTGAAAGTTTGACTTATTCCTTCCCAGTCTGTATCACTTTCACCCTTTTCTCTTGCCTAATTGGTATGCCTAGAAGTTCCAACTCTGTGGTGAGTAATAATTGCAGATAACGGGTAGCCCATATTGAACTGATTTCTCATTCTCTCCATTGAACATGATGTGATGTTGGCTAGTTTGAGGAATTGTCCATGTATGCCCATTTATTTTTATTTTATTAGTGATTTAATAATCAATAAGGTTGTGGGATATGAGGGATACAAGTCCACACAATTCCCACCACCAGAGGTCCGTATTCCATCTCCTCTGTTGGAAGCTTCCCTATTCTTTATCCCTCTGGGAGTAAGGACCAAAGATCTTTATGAGGTGCAGAAGGTGGGAAGTCTGGCTTCTGTAACTGCTTCCCTGTTGGACATACACTTTGACAGGTTGGTCCGTACACCAAGCCTGTCTCTATCTTTCCCTGGTGCAGTAGGGCTCTGGGGAGGTGGAGTTCCAGGACTCACGGTCATCAGTCCATGGAAGGTTGATGTCATAGTAGCTTCTGCAACTTGGTGGCTGAAAAGCATTAAGATATAAAGCAGAACAAATAATTTAGGAATCAGGAACCTAAAGGAAATAATATAGCTCCATGTTGGAAGAAGTTAGGAAGTCTATTTTAGGTATACTCCAAAGGGCCCATGACTTTACTAATATATGCCTAAGCCTGGTAGCTAACATGCAGGGAGCTGAAAATTTTGATGGTGTCAGAGTTAAGAATAGGACTAAAAAGCTGGATCATGGCAGAAAGTAGTTCCCAAATATGGGAAAAGTCTATAAATAGTGGTTGAACTCGGGTCCTTGCACATTGTAACATGTGTACTCAACCAGGTGTGCTACCTACCCTACGGATCCTGAAAACTGAGAAATTTTGCACATGTATCAAAACCTGTATTTACTGGAAACCACTAGTCCTCCAATAGAAAATATAAATAGACTATATGAAAATATTTTCTCTCTTAGGGAGTAACATATTTCTTTGCTTTCCTTTTGTTATAAATCTCATTCACAGATTAGAAAAAGGTTGCAATTGGGCTAAAGAGAGGATATTTGTTCCGCTCATGCTTTGGACCTCCACCTCACCAGAGCACCGGGCTTTGCTGCACTTCATTTTTCACCTGTGAGCACTCTGTGTGCACTGCTGTCTGGGGAGAGGAAAGATACTTTTTTTTGCAATCACAGTCAGTGACAGGCAAGATGACATATAAGGAGCATCAGAATATAAAGATGGAGAGCCTGGGAGGTGGCATAGGGCAGAAAGCATGGGACTTATAAAATTCAAACTTTTCTAGCATCTGTGAAAGCTTCCAATACTGTGGTAAACAAATCTTCTCTTGATATTTGCACCGAGACTTGGAATCTGAGAATTTATTGTGAGCAAATGATGTTAAGAATTAAAGAACAGTTGTATTTCACAACTTGTCATCTTTGCTCAGTGACAAAGTCCGTGGATCACACAGCAAATGTTACCTAGTAAGGCTGACCCTCCTCTTCCTATTTGGGAGACCAGTCCCCCACAAGTACATTAGAATCCTGTGCTTATTTTTGTAATTCACGGGTTCACATTTGAATCAATGAGTATATTCAACTTAAAAAGAAGAAATAATAGTAAATTTACAGAAAGTGTTTTTTGATGATATAATGTGAGGAAGAGGAAGAGAGACAAGAAAAATAAAAGGTTGCCAATGTTCATAACATGATGGTTTTCAGGGTAAATAAGAATACAATTTTCCAAAAACATATCTATTATGTCTCTTTAGAATAGCAGGGGATAGAATGGCAAGTAACAGTAGGTATTGCATCTTTCTTTCATGTGTGAAATTCCAGGTTCTATTTCTGGCATCCCGTCATGGAGCAGAGCTCTTGTCTTCTCTCTCTCTCTCTCTCCTTCTCCTCCTCTTCCTCTCTCTTTCTGATAAAATGAACAAATAAATACATTTAAAAAATCTTTAGAGTAAATGTAGGGTAGGATTTGGAGGTATATATACCTATTAGCAGGGCAAAATATGACTATCTTAAATTCTTTGAAGCTACAAAGTAGATTTTATTAGATTTCCCCATATATTGTTATCTGCTGTATAGTCTCTGTTTATATTTTCTGCATATGAAATATTTATTAATTGATAACCAACCTTAAATCTCACCTTTTTCCCTGATAAATCTAGCTGAAACTAATATTTAACATCTTAAATCAAAATACAAAAATCAGTTGGATGACTACATACAAAAACAGAATAAACTTTTAAAGTTACCACTGATACATTAATTGTTGGGTTTAAATCTAGAGTAATGAGTAGCCAGAGAGTGGAAGCAGCCGAATTGCTCATCCACAGATAGGACTGGCTGAAGGAGTTATGGGATACATATTCCATGGAATACTACTCTGCAATCATAAAAGATGATACTGTGTTCTTCGGGATGAAATGGATGGAATGGAGGTGATTGTGCTTAGCAAAGTCAGTAAAGTTGTGAAAGGGGCCCTGTGGTGGTGCACCTGGTTGAGTGCACATGTTGCAATGTGCAAGGACCTGGTATCAAGCACTCAGCCTCCATCTGCCGCAGGAAAGCTTTATGAGTGGTGAAGAGTGTTGGCAGTTGTCTCTCTGTCTCTCTCCTTTTCTACCACCTTGTTATTTCCAATTTCTGGCTATCTCTATCCAATAAATAGACAATTAAAAAAAACTGTATAAAAAACAAACATAAAAGAAAGACAACTACCAGAGGGTGATTTCACTTAAATATGGAACCTGGAGATCTGACATACGTGAACTTGTCATTAAAAAAAGGAAACACATTTTTGAAGACTTGAGAGAGCTATGGTGGTTATCTTTGGGAGGTGGGAGGGTAGGGAAACAGGACTTTGGGGGTGGGTGTGGTGTGGAGCTATACATTGTAATTTTACTGTCTGGTAACATACTATGAATAACAAATAACAAATAAAATAAGATTAAATATAGTGTGTGATGGGGGTCAATATCACAAAGTTGGTGGCCAAATCCTCCTCAACAGTCATCTGACTGATATCAGTCCACGGATGAGAGCTGTGTTACCCAGTTCGGGGACTGTGAGGCTATATAGCAGTTCAACACAGAGAGCAATCCATTTTAGAAAGTAAGTTGACATTCAGGTGGCTGACACAACAGCGATTTGAGTTACAGATATGGAAATAGCCATCTACACCAAGGACTCAGTTATATTCCCATTTGGCACTGTGCCTGCCACCAGAAGTATATTCCAAGGTGTTGTGATGCAGTATACCGGCTGACCACAGGAAGTCTGGACACAGTGCTTGGCTGACATCAGCCTTGGCGACAGAGCATAGTGATCTGTGCAAAGGCACAATGAGTTGAGGATGGATCTGGTCCATGCAAATGTAAAAAGCATTGTGGGTGGACTGAACAGACTTAAAAGCACAGCCGGCCAGAAGTCCTCTCTCTCTGCCTGCTGCTGCTTCTCCTGGTAAGACGTATCTTGCCTGAGGCTGTTTGAGGTGCCTGCCATGGCTACTTGTCCTGGGAACTGAACACGTGTAGCTCAGCTAGCTGGTAAACTCTTAAGACTCCTCTACAACCATGTAGAGGAGTATAGGTACTCCTCTACCTATATCCTCTACCTATATCTCGGCTGGTTATTGTTTATGTTGCGGGACTGAACTTTGATAGCTACTTCTGGACTTTATGGATCTAGTGTATTCATAACCCCTGCTGATAATTGCTTATTTTTCAGGACCTAAAATGTATGTCCCATACCATTGTACTGCCCTAATAAAACCTTGATTCATTTAAACCTACTCCAAGCTGCTCCTCAGCTGAATCCATTATGTGCCACAGCCAAAGCCCCTTTAATTTTTAGTTACAACACCAAGGGCCCTAAGCTTAATTACAGTTGCCTGCACACCTGCACAGTATGCAGACATATCTAATTCTAGGTAGGTATGTGACCCAGGGATGTCCTCCACTCCCTCTCAACTACATCAAGTTAGTCTTCTCAATTTAGTCAGACTTGAGAGTTTGAAATATCTCAGAACATTCTAGTTTTCTGGTACAGGGAACTGAAAGAAGACACTTCTACCTCCACCCTCGGTGAGACTGAAAGGATCAAGTCCAACTGTGGTTACAGTCTGTTAGCAATTCTAAGGATCAGGAGCCCCAGTGGGACACACTTCAGTCTATATCTCAGGGAATTCTGAAAGAGCACTATAGCTTGATCAGTTTCAGTTAGGAAATGCCTCTGCTTCATTCCCAAAGACAAAGGAAAACACAACTATCTGCGTTTCTATAATCAGGTCTGTAAGTCTTGAACTGGATTATGGAACCTGCAAGAGTCCTAGGGGTTTAGTTACAACTTATCTTTGCCATCATGCAGGTTCAGTCTTGGCGATATAGGAACACATCCAGTGATGAACTAAGACTCCTCGAGACTAGATCTCATCAGAGTTACTTGGTCAGCACATCTGGTAACAGGCCCACTATCTGAGGGGCCAACCCTGGACTCTGAGACAGTCTTATCCCAGTGCCGTCCTATGGAAAATACTATAGGTGGTCCCATCAGACAGGGTGTATGTCCAACTGAACCTCTGTTCATAAGCTCACAAACTCAGGTCCAGGGGAAGACTTATAATTAGGGAGAGAGATACACAGAGAAATAGAGAGACACCACAGCAACATATCACCATTCATGGAGATTCTCCTGATTCTACGCATGCTTTCTAACTGGGTCTTTGCACATTACAAAATGTGAACTTCACTAGGTGAGCTATTTCTTTTTTTTATTATTGTATTTATAAAAAAGGAAACACTGACAGAACCATAGAACAGGAGGGGTGCAACTCCACACAGTTCCCACCACCAGAACTCTGTATCCCATCCCCTCCCCTGATAGCTTTCCTATTCTTTAACCCTCTGGAAGTATGGACTCAGGATCATTGTGGGTTGCAGAAGGTGGAAGGTCTGGCTTCTGTAATTGCTTCCCCACTGAACATGGGCGTTGACAGGTGGATCCATACTCCCAGCCTGCCTCTCTCTTTCCCTAGTGGGGCAGGGCTCTGGGGAATCAGAGGTCCACAACACATTGCTGGTTGTCTCTCCAGGGAAGTCTGTTTGGCATCATGCTAGTGTCTGGAACCTGGTGGCTGAAAAGAGGTGAGCTATTTCTAAGCCTTAGCTATTATTTATTTTACATTTGAAAAGTTATTTTTTTAAATGAGTGATCGATGTATACAAAATAGTAGCTTTTCATAAGCTAGACTACTGAGCAACAGAAGTCAGACCCACAACCACATATACTCACATATGTGAGTCAGTCTATATAAAATTCACAGATAGACAAAACTAATCCATGGTATTACCTTTGGAGAGAGAGGAGTTTTTATTTATTTTTTCACTGGGGTTCCCCCACTCTGGGTCAGTTTTTCTCAGACAAGAAGACAGGTGCCTGGGGTCCTGCATGAGGCCCTAAGTTCCATCCCCAGGTGGAACTGTATCAGAATGAAGACCTGGTTCTCACTCTCTCCCTGTACTGGGCTAATAAACACACTAACTGTATTTCTAAAAAGACAGAGATAGAGAGGCCAAGGGGGAGAGGGAGAGATACCAGCACCTAAGCTTCCTCCAGTGTGGCAGGGGCTGGGCTCACACCAGGGTCAGGGTTGGTCACCTGATGGAGCAGCACATTATCCAACTGAGCTTTCCTGCCAATCTAGCTTCTAGAACTTTGAAGCAGAAGGGGTGAGGGTCTTCAGCTAGCCCTGCTTTTCAGTCCCAGGAGCATCTGTCCTATTCAGGCTCTTTAAAATTTGGGCTTGACAGGCTGGGGGTATGGATGGACCTGCCAACGCCTATGTACAGTGGAGAAGCAATTATAGAAGCCAGACCTCCCACCTTCTGCACCCTTAAAAAGAGTTTTGGTCTATCCTCCCAGATGGGGAGAAATGATAGCGGGAAGAAGATCAGAGAGCTCTAAAATCCAATTCTACTAGTACCCATAGAGAGAAGGAGAAAAAAGGAGGGACATTTGGAAGTAGTACTAGGTGTAGGTGTGACTTAGAAAGGAAGAGAAGACAGGACCATGGAAAAATAGGCAGATGTATGTAAATGTAGACAGATTGTTGTAGAAATAATAGTTAACCCATATCTGCAATCTGGAAGAAATACTATGGCTTCCAATGGAGGGAATGGAGATAGAGAACCCTGGTGGTGGGAATGGTATGGAATTATACCCCTGTTACCTTATAATTTTATAAATCAATATTAAGTCACTTATAAAATTTTTAAAAATTGGTGCTTCAGTATGGTGAGTGCACTATCCTTCAGTTTTTTCCACACAGGACCTGAGAGGAAGGTGTAGCCATGTATTTCCAGTGATGGCAGGAAGCCACTTCCAGTGGGGCCATCAAAGTCCTGCCAGGAGAGAGGAGTTTTTGACTCGGGGTATATAGACGTCTTCTGGAGGCTAGCAATGTTCTTCTGCTTTGTCTTCTCTAATGTTACCTTTGCTTTACTTCTTCAGGCAGCACAATTATAATATATACTCTTTTGAATATTCATCCAAATAAAAAATAACCTAGTATATACAATCTCAGATCTTTGTATGTTTCATAATGATTGTGTTATTGTTCCCCAAGTAGGCAGAAGTAATTAGTTGACCTTGGATGCTCAGTAAAATGATGACATATTCCCTGATACTTGTGTTTGAAGGTTAAATTTGAATTGATGTCTGCATCATGAGCCCAAGACACTGAGTGTGTGTAACTTTTCAATATTTTTCTATTATTTATGCCATTTCACTCCTTTCCTATTTCTTTTTAATCAATAATTTATGAAATGATTGACATGACGACCTAGAAAAATCTTCTTGTAAACTGAATTGATAATTCTTTCCTAGCTGTAAAAGAGAGCATAATTCTTCTCATAGAATCTTAAATGCCAGTCAAAGATGTGAATATTTATACTTTTGAGGATAGAGGTTGGTGCTGTTACAGGTTAAGATTATTCCTTTGAATAGAAACTGATACCAAGAAATGGAAAGACATCCCATGCTCATGGATTGGAAGAATAAATATCATAAAAATGAATATTCTCCCCAGAGCCATATACAAATTTAATACGATACCCATCAAAATTCCACCAAGCTTCTTTAAGAGAATACATTCATTTATTGGGAACCAGAAATCACCTAGAATTGCCAAAACCACCTTGAGGAAAAGAAACAGAAATGGAGGCATCACACTCCCAGATCTCAAACTATATTATAATACCATCATCATCAAAACAGCCTGGTACTGGAACAAAAATAGGCACACAGACCAGTGGAACAGAATTGAAAGCCCAGATCTAAACCCCCACACCTATGGACATCTAATCTTTGATAAGGGGGCCCAAAGCATTAAATGGAAGAAGGAGGCTCTCTTCAATAAATGGTGCTGGGAAAACTGGGTTATAACATGCAGAAGAATGAAACTGAACCACCTTATCTCACTAGAAACAAAAATCAACACCAAATGGATCAAAGACCTGGATGTCAGACCGGAAACTATCAAATACTTAAGAGGAAAACATTGGTGAAACACTTTCACACCTAAACCTCAAGGACATCTTTGATGAAACAAACCCAATTGCAAGGAAGACTAAAGCAGAAGAAAACCAATGGGACTACATCAAATTGAAAAGCTTCTGCACAGCCAAAGAAACTATCACACAAACAACGAGACCCCTCACAGAATGGGAGAAGATCTTCACATGCCAAACATCAAGACAAGAGACTAATCACCAAAATATACAGAGAACTCAACAAACTTAGCACCAAAAAAGCAAATGACCCCATCCAAAAATGGGCAGAGGATATGAACAAGACATTCACTTCAGAGGAGATCCAAAAGGCTAACAAACATATGAAAAACTGCTCCAGGTCACTGATTGTCAGAGAGATGCAAATAAAGACAACACTGAGATACCACCTCACTCCTGTGAGAATGGCATACATCAAAAAAGACAGCAGCAACAAATGTTGGAGAGGCTGTTGGGACAGAGGAACCCTTCCACACTGCTGGTGGGAATGTAAATTGGTCCAGCCTCTCTGGAGAGCTCTCACAAGGCTAGACATAGACCTTCCATATGACCCAGTAATTCCTCTGCTGGGGAGGATATACCCCAAGGATTCCATAATGCCCAACCAAAAAGATGTGTGTACATCTATGTTCAGAGCAGCACAATTCATAATAGCTAAAACCTGGAAGGAACCCAGGTGCCCAACAGCAGATGAGTGGGTGAGAAAGCTGTGGTACATATACACAATGGAATACTATGCAGCTATTAAGAACAATGAACCCACCTTATCTGACCCATCTTGGACAGAGCTAGAAGGAATTATGTTAAGTCAGCTAAGTCAGAAAGATAAAGATGAGTATGGGATGTCCCCACTCATCAACAGAAGTTGAGAAAGAAGAACAGAAAGGGAAACTAAAAGCAGGATCTGATTAAATTGAGAACAGGGCACCAATGTAAAAACACTGTGGTGAAGGGGAGGGTGGTCATTGGGTTTCCCGGCATGGCGGGGGGTGGGTGGATGGGGATGGGTGGTGGGGATGGGACACAGTCTTTTGGTGGTGGGAGTGGTGTTTATGTACACTCCTATTAAAGTGTAAACGTATAAACCACTATTTAATTAATATGAGAGGTGAAAAACTGATGCTATGTCTAGAACTTCTTAAAACACAGACTGAGTCTCTTTAATACATAGGCTGTCTTTGATATATTGTCACTCCCAAAAGCCTAGACCAGGGAGAACAGAAGCAACTGGTAGCACAGCTATATACAAGATGCTGGGTATTATACCCCAAACCCTATCAAAGCCACTTTCCAAAGTTTACCCAATCACCAAATAATGTGAAGATAACAATAATTATCCATTGTCTTCTTGAATCCTAACACAATAGGAACCTCACATTTCCACTATAGAGCCTATATTTCCCACAGTCCTGGAACCTTAGGGTGCGGCCCACTCTTCTGCATGCTGCTCTCAATTCAAATAAAATAATATTGCATCCACGGATCACAACCTAATCAATGCAAAGAGTGCCACCCCAGAATGCTTCACTTCAGACTGTGACCAGAGACTTCACGTGTGGAATGACAACCCTTCAGCTTCATTATTCGGGTGAGACCTTTCCTTTCATAGTATTCTCTCATTCCATTACAGGGGTTCCACTCCCCAATAAAGTCCCCAAACCTAGATATAGTCCAGGTCCCCTGAGATAGAGCATAGGTTCATACATGCCCATAAACTGAGGGAAAATATATATACCTGAAAGCAAAAGTACACAAGAGCATGCAGGGAATACCCCCCAACACCTCATCTGCACTATTCCAGTCTTTAGGTCCATGATTGTTCAACAGTTTGTTTGGCTTTGTTAGTTAACTCTCTTTTCAGCCACCAGGTTTCAGATGACAGCAAGATGCTGACCAGACTTCCCTGGACAGACGACCCCATCAATGTATACTGGAGCTCAGCTTCCCTGGAGCCCCACCCTACTAGGGAAAGAAAGAGGCAGACTGGGAGTATGGATCGACCAGTCAATGCCCATGTTCAGTGGGGAAGCAATTACAGAAGCCAGACCTTCCACCCTCTGCAACCCACAAAGACCCTGGATCCATACTCCCAGAGGGATAGAGAATGGGAAGGCTATCAGGGGAGGGGATGGGATATGGAGATCAGGTTATGGGAATTGTGCGGAACTGTACCCCTCTTATTCTATGGTTTTGTTAATGTCTCCTTTCTTAAATAAAAAATAAAAAAAGAAGTAATTTGGGGGTTGGGCAGTAGCATAGTGGGTTAAATGCACAAGGCACAATGTGCAAGGGCCGGCATAGGGATCTTGGTTTGAGCCCTGGCTCCCCACATGCAGGGGAGTCACTTCACAATCAGTGACGAAAGTCTGCAGGTGTCTCTCTTTCTCTCTCCCTCTCTGTTTTCCCCTCCTCTCTCCATTTCTCACATAGTGCAGCATTATTGAATAGTCAACTTAATTTTCCCCACCCTCTCCTCCCAATCAGAAGTAATTTAATTTTTGTTATTTTTTGTTATTTTATTATTTTAAAATTTTGTTTATTCATGAGACACAACAGGAGAGACAGAGAGAATCAGACATCATTCTGCTACATGTATAGCTGGGGATTGAACTCGGGACCTCATGCTTGAGAGTCCAGTGCTTATCCACTGCACCACCTCCCCAACAACATAAATAATTTCTTTTCTCTAAATTTCTACAGGTAGGATGGTGAAATGCTCACTTGAATAGTGTGCTGTTTTGCCATATGTGTGACCCAGGTTTGAGCCCATCCCTATCACATTAAAGGAAACTTCAGTGTTGTGTCCTCCTTCACTTTCTGCCTCTCAGTTGTTATCTGAAAATATAAATAAATCTTCTATGGAATATCACATTAAAATCATAGGAGTATATTCTCCTGTGTAATAAACTAAGAGGAATTCAAGTACAGAAAATAGCATATTTCTGTTCACTATTTCCAACAGTATCAGTTCTAAATGTGTTGAACAGGTAGATGATAAATAAGAGTCTCTTGACTACACAGATTAATACTTTGGGTTAGAGTGTGTGGGAAGGAATCCTGTTTTTCACTGCCATGTGAAAACTAGTTTTAATTTGGACATCATTAAAATTTAAACAACACAATTATCTCTACTATTTTAATCAGAGTGCTAGTTTTCATATCCAGCATAAACACCTCTTTTGGAATGCAACTCCTCAATTCAGAAAGACATCAAAAAGGTATATTTATCACAAAAGGTTTACTACATCAATCCTCATCCTTTTCAAAATTTTACTACAAAGCAATTTCTTTTCTTGACATGTCTACAGAAGAAGTCATAATATATCTCCCAGGCAACCAGCCATTTACATAGCTGAGATTATTAAAATAAACCTATGGTTTATCTGATGTATAAAAAAGTAGGTTTAAATTACCCTGCAGATGGATATAATCTCATGGATAGATAGGTCTTTATTCCTATAATGAATTTACTTACCTGCTTATTCTGGCTTGGAATTCTTGAAGCTAAGAAGCCATTTATAAGGCAACTAAAAGATGAGGCTAAAAATGTTCCAGCTAATCCTCTCCTACATTATCAAAATGAACCCAGAATTTAGCTGATGTGTAAAACTAGGTTTAAATGATCATTCAAAGTAATAATGCATAACAGATGGGCTGCTATTCCTATAATGACCATACCATCTTGCTTACTTTTGATTGTAATCTCCTTGAGTTGGAAACTGGTAGAGAATGTTATCATACAGTGGGAATTAAAGTTGACAGTACTTCATGGACTCAACATTTACACTGAGGTGAAAGTGATACGTTTTATATACCTTCTTGAAGCAGAATGAAAATGGAAGGGATCTTGGATGACAGGAGAAAATAGTTGCTAGGGAAGCAGGAAAAGAAGGTATTTCTAGAACTAGAAAGTAGCTCAAACTGTAAGGCATGTGCCTTGTAATGGACAGTGTCCAGTGTTGAGTACCAGCATCATAGAACTGTAATGACATCAGGGAAAGTGCCAGTGCTGTGCTACCTCTCTGCCTATCTCTGCCTCCCTCTGTCTTTCTCTGTAAGAAATCAAAACAATGAAGAAGTCAGCCCAGCACTGGTGAAATCACATGAGGCTCCAGTCCAGAAAAATAAAAGCCTATCAATTAAGAGATCTCTAGTAATCATATACATTTTTATTAAGAACCAAACTCCTAGCAATCAATAATATATCATCCTCATCCTGAAAATTCTGAAAGTAATCTAGAACTTGAATGATAAAGGTAATTATTCTAGAGCTATAAAGGTTTACTCTTAAAACATATAGTTACTATTAAACATTCAAATTCAAATCATGAGCCTAGGAATGGTATGATTGTTATGCAAAAAGATTTTCATGCCTGAGGCTTCATGATTCCAAGTTCAAATCCTAGCACTGCCATATCCAGAGTTGAGCAGTGCTTGGGTTAAGAAAAGAAAAAGAGAGGAATAAAATTTAAAAAAAGAAGAATAAAGGAACATAAATTATGATTTTTCTCTAATAATGGGTTTTTCTTTCATTCCCTTTTCTCAGAAAATAGAACCATTATTAGTCCACTTACACAAGTCAGAAATCTAGGTAGCAGTCTTAACAATAAATTACTCTTTGCCACTTACATTCAATTGACTACCAAGTGCTATTACCATATAAATACCTCTTTAACTTAACCTAAATACACTGGCCCCCTCTACTATCACCACCACCATTATCCAACTACTGTGTTTCAATAATTTTCTATCCAAATTTGAAACCATTCTGGAATCCTCATAAGCCACTGCATTGTATAAACTACAGTCATTCATACATCCATTCACCCATTCATTCAACAAATATATATCTTGACTATGGTGGTGGTTCACTAGATAGAGTGCACATGAACAAGGATCAGGGTTCAAGTGCCAAGCCTCCACCTGTAGATGGTAACTTCTTGAGAAATGGAACAGTGCTGTATGTATCTTTCCTTCTTCCTATCTCTCACTTTCCCTCTTTATCGTTCTCTACCTACTACTTGCTATCAGAAAAGAAGACAATGAAATGGCTCATTGATCTATACATACCCCAATTGCAACAAGCAGAATAGGATAGGCTATTAATTGGGAAAGGTTGCCCAGGGTTCAGGCAATTCTCTGTCTCTAATAACATTTTCCATAACTTTCACATTTGAAGAAATCTGAGATAAATCTTACTTCTGTGGATGAATTATCTTCTCAGCCTGATTTCTTTTTATAAAAGTTACTCTAATGTTCGTGTACTTTTAAAAATTCTATTGTTGCTGTTATTGCTATGACTCATGATCACATATTTATCAGTCCATGTATGTTAAAACTTTCTTTAAAATCTCTGAGTCCAGTAATTCCATAGCTCTTTCTCCAAAAATATTTTAGATTTTCTATATAATGTTTCCAATCCCTTCTTTTCTTTTTCATTTCTATCCTTTCCATTCTCTTCCTCTTCCTTAACTCTTTCTCTCATATACATATTATTAATTATAGTTACCTAGATAATTATCATGCTTTCTCTGGAAGAAAACCTTTGATTTTTCTGAGTTAGTCAGTTTTCTCCAACAAGAAAGATTTTCTAGAGGTCACATACTTCCTTGACTCTCAACTCATAAGAGTTTTTTTTTTTTTAAATAAATTTGGAAGCTTTAACTAGGTATAATAGTTTGACTTGACTCCTGGTATAGTCTGACTTTTAATTTGACTTTCTATCAAAGCAATTTTCATTTTTATCTTGTACTATTTTTATTACAAAGCACCTCTATTCAGGAAAATTTAAAATTTCATATTGGTTGAATAATTGGCTATACCACAAGGCTTTATTCAATTTCACTTCTTCCTACACACCCATGTACTCTGCTGCCATTTTCCATGCTAGTTTCTGGCTTTCCCTGTATGTGTAATCCTCTCTTCTGATATAGAACCTTATTCCAGCTAATCACTTCATCCTCAATAACCATGTTATCTCTGTCTCATTGTTATGACCTTATGTAATGTCCTACTCAGAGAAGTAAACCTTCCATAGTTTACAGGTTTCAATCAAATGTCTTCATGATGACTCTTGGCGTGGACACTCTTTGTTTCTCGACCTAGATTGCCAGCATCATATAAAAAACATCTTTTTTAAAAAACTTATGATTGTATTTTCAGTACTGCCCTTGTTCTTAAGATACAGTAGAAGGAGGCCAGTTGGTGGAGCACCTGGTTGAGCTCACATGTTACAATACACAAGGATCTGGGTTCTAGTCCCTAGTCCCCATTTGCAGGGGAAAGCTTTGCAAGCGGTGAAGCAGTGTTGCAGGTGTCTCTCTCCCTCTATACCATCCCCTTTCCTCTATATTTCTGGCTTTCTCTATGCAATAAATAAGTAAAGAGAAGAAATAATAAATTAACAAAAGACACAGTAGGGAACAAAATACATATTCCTTACATATAAAATAATAAATACAATAGAATAAAACCAACTTTCCTCTCCTTTACCCCTTCCCACTATCCACTTAAGACTAGTCAAAACAACACCCCATGAGATTTGATTTATCTTCCATATTTATCCTTCTCTTTTACAAATAGTAAGACCCAGGTTGTTACAGTTCATATCACAATGACTTTATTTTTATCTGCCACATATAATTCACTGCTCACTTAAAATAATCACATCATGATTTCTACTCAAAGACTGCAAGGGTAATTAAAATTTCACTGAAAATAACAAATCCTCATTTTTTATTTAGTTTAACAGTAAACTTTTCTCAAAATCTGAGGTGAGGAACAACTGTATAGTATACTTCACAACAGTAGGTCATCTTAAGCCTATAAAATTAGAATCCCAGGCAAAGCTGTTTACTGAACCCATCCAGTCTTACTTGACATTCACAAAACATTTGCATTTGCAGTTAGTTCTCTGCTTATGATGCAACCTTCTCTTCCCTGTAACAGGAATGAAAGCCTGTGTAAGATATCCCCTTGGTGGATTAATCTGAACCAATCCAGAGGAAACTTTTCCTTCATGAAGGCTCATGTTACTTCTTAATCACTTAATTCTTTGGAGAAGCAGCTGCATTTTTCTTTCCCAAATAAATAGCTCTCTTTCATGAGACTCTGTGGTATATATAGCAGGTTTGAATTCCAAACACAAAACAGATTGAAAGAGTCAGAGGCTGTGAACATGCAGCTCACCTCCCCTGAATTCCCTAATGTAGTGAAATGATTTCACTGCTGCTTTGTTGGTTATGCTAGAGGAGTGCATTTCTAATGCCTCTTCTCATCTTTCATGAGTGTTTAAAAATTTTAATGAATATGTTATTTACTGTAATAAAGTAAGAGTCTGCTATTAAATTAGTAGAGCAATGTTACCAAAAATCCCAGGACAGCAATTTATCCTTGCTGCCTATACTGAGTCCTGAACACAAGATTCCTGACTATTTGACTCCTGTGCTAATCTACAGATGTTGCACAAATACTTTTTATTTGCTATGGGCTATGAAATACAAGTTAATGGATAGTTGAATGTGAGTGTGCATGTTTATATACATGATTTGCAAATATCAGTATCAGTATCAGTAACTCTTAGAGAGTTTCTTCAAGGTTTTCTTTGCTGGGTAGTTTTAGGCAAGTTATATTCTCTCTCTCCTTTTGTTTTTGCATGTTTATTAAATGTATTTATTTTATTTCCTAAAACAGAGAGAAGTATAGAGGGGAAGTGGGGTAGAGAGAGAAAAAGATATGCTTGCAGCACTTCTTTCTCACTCATGAATATTCTGCCCTGCAAGTAGGGGTCAGGGGCTTAAACCCGAGTCCTCCTGCATAGCAAAAATGTTTCCTCTATAGAGCCTATATTTCCCGCAGTCCTGGAACCTCTAGGGTGGGGCGCACTTTTCTGCATGCTTCTCTCAATTCATACCAAATAATATTGCATCTGCCGATCCCAACCTAATGAATGCAATGAGTACCACCTCACCATGCTTCACTTCAGACTGTGTCCAGAGACTTCAGATGTAGCATGTCAACCCTTCAACTTTATTATTCGGGGGAGACCTTTCCTTTCATAGTATTCTCTAATTCCATTCCAGGAGGTTTACTTTCTAACAAAGTCCCAAAAACTAGATATAGAGCAGGTCCCATGAGATAGAGCATATGTTCATGTGTATCCATAAACTAGGACAAAATATATCCCTATAAGCAAAAGTACACAATAGTCTGAAGTGAGTCAATATCAAGTTCCTAATGAAATATTATCTAATTAGACTTAGATATCCTCCTCACCTATTTCCTATTACAGTTTTCTCACTCACTCCAAAGCTAACCTCATCAAAGCAAGGACTGCAAAAGCTGAATAAGGGCAAGAGACTGGCAAGCTTTAATGGTTACTCTAGTCACTATCAGGTCACCCCATCAGCTGGGGCCCTACTCGGGGAGTCCTGAAATTTCCAAACAGACATAATGGGCCTAAACCTCAAATAAATCCCTCTCTCCACTGTTGCCAGTCATCTCTATCAGGAACAACAAAATAGACTCCTTTGTGGGTCCCACATAGGACCTTTCCCTCTACTTAGATCAAAACAGTAGAGAATGTTCCATCCTCCGAAGGGAGGGTGGACAACATACTCTATGCTACCTAAGGAATATGGGTCAATATTGGGGCAGCTTGGAATGTTCCTACTCATGCACAGAATGTGAGCTAAGATTGATAGGGATACAGAGGTCACATAGGATCCTAAACTGAATATGGGCCCCAGACCAAATCAAATCAGTGGGGTTTAAAGTCAACAATATTTATACCCCTTCTCCATATTTGGGAAGCTACTCTCTTCCTTGATCCAGCTTTCTGTCCCTTTTCCAGCCATATAATCTCCCCAGACAATAACCTGGATTCACCTGCATATCAGATTTCAGGCTCAGGGAATTTAAAAAAAAAAAAAAACTAGTATAGCCACAGGCCCTTTGGAATATAACTAAAATATGCCTACTAGCTCTCTAAAAAATGGAGGACCCTCCCCCAACCCTTCATCTGCACTATTCCAGCCTTTAGGTTCATGATTGGTCAACAATTTGTTTGGCTTTGTGTGTTAACTCTTTTCAGCCACCAGGTTCCAGATGCTACAATGATGCCAACCAGACCTCCCTGGACAGACAGCCCCACCAATATGTCCTGGAGCTCTAATTCCCCAGAGCCCTATCATACTAGGGAAGGAGAGGCAGGCTGGGAGTATGGATCAACCAGTCAACACCCATATTAAGAGGGGAAGCAATTACAGAAGCCAGATCTTCTACCTTCTGCATCCCACAATGACCTTGGGCCCATACTCCCAGAGGGATAAAGAATAGGAAAGCTATCAGGGGTGGGGATGGGATATGGGAGATCTGGTGGTGGGAATTGTACAGAGTTGTACCCCTCTTATCCTATGGTTTTGTTAATGTCTCCTCTTTATAAATAAATTAAAAATAAATGTGTGCTCAACTACTTACACCATGACCCACCCCAGGCCAGTTACCGTCTCTTGCATTATCTATCATTATCTATCATTATCTCAAAGGTGAGATGGGAATGATAACAAGGTCTCCCTCACAATTAATCAGAAGATAAAGGAAATGTTATTTACAAACTGTGATGCCTGACCCACATTCATATTGCTAGTAGTACCTGTCAGTACTATCAGAAGTAAAAGCTAGGGAGTCTGGCGGTGGCGCAGTGGGTTAAGCGCACGTGGCGCAAAGCGCAGGGACGGGCATAAGAATCCCGGTTCGAGCCCCTGGCTCTCCACCTGCAGGGTAGTCGCTTCACAGGCGGTGAAGCAGGTCTGCAGGTGTCTATCTTTCTCTCCCCTCTCTCTCTGTCTTCCCCTCCTCTCTCCATTTCTCTCTGTCCAACAACAAAGCAACGTCAACAATGGCAATAATAACCGCAACGAGGCTGCAACAACTAGGGCAACAAAAAGGGGGAAAAAAAAAAGAAGTAAAAGCTTATTGTGATCATCACTACCTCATTCAGATCTCTCTGAAAATCTGAACAAGACACTCATTGAAGAGGAGGCGAGGCTGTACCAAAGTGTAGAATTCCATGTGCACAAAGTGGACAAAGTTTCAGTAGTCTAGTTACTCTCTGAGTTGAGTATACTCTTTTTTTTTTTTTTTAGCCTCCAGGGTTATTGCTGGAGCTCCGTGCCTGCACTACGAATCCACTGTTCCTGGAGACTATTCTTCTATTTTGTTGCCCATGTTGTTTTATCATTGTTGTGGTTATTATTATTATTGATGTCATTGTTGTTGGATAGGACAGAGAGAAATGGAGAGAGGAAGGGAAGTCAGTGAGGGGGAGAGAAAGATAGACACCTGCAGACCTGCTTCATCACTTGTGAAGCTACCCCCTGCAGATGAGGAGTCAGGGGCTTGAATGGGGATCCTTACTTACACAGTAAAAGACCCTTAACTGGGGCCAGGTGATAGCATACCTGGTTGAGTGCCCATGTTACAATGTGCATGGATATGTGCTCCATCCCCCAGCCCCCAACTGCAGAGGGAAAGCTTTCCAAGTGGTGAAGCAGGGCTGCAGGTGTCTCTCTCTTCCTCTCTATCTCCCCCTTTTCTCTCAAATTCTGATGGTTTCTATCCTGTTAATAGAAAATAAATAAAAAAGATCCTTAACCAAGTGTACTGGTCTTAGAGTTCACCTAGATTTCTTCGTCTTCACTTTAATACAACTTACATCCTTTTTTCTTTTTGTTTTCTCCTTTGATGATTTCTAAGATTTAGGGGTGAGCTGGGTTTCATAACATCAATTGAAACAATCTCTAGAAGAGAATAATTTCTACCTACTTTTTCAGGATTTTGTCTTTCTGTCTCTGATTCTTGAGCATCTTATCCTGGATTTATCCTACAGTATAAATTCAATAAATATTTTATGCAAATTAATAACATATATAACACTTTGTTGGGAGTCAGGCGGTAGCACAGCCAGTTAAGCGCATGTGGCGCAAAGTGCAAGGACCAGTGTAACGATCCTGGTTGGAGCCCCCGGCTCCCCACCTGCAGGGGGGTCACTTCACAAGCAGTGAAGCAAGTCTGCAGGTGTCTATCTTTCTCTCCCCTTCTCTGTCTTCACCTCCTCTCTCCATTTCTCTTTGTCCTATCCAACAATGACGACATCAATAACAACAATAATGACTACAACAATAAAAAACAAGGGCAACAAAAGAGAATAAATAAATAAATATTTAAAAAGAATAACACTTTATTGACTAAAAATGCAAGCTGTTTAAACTGACAAGTCCTGTCAACAGCAATTTCACTTTAAATGTTTCTAGTACCGTAATAACACAAATGCTTTGTTTTTAATAATGCAATGCACAGAACCATATCCTTTTGTAAAAATCATCACATGCACATGTAATTGAGCAGGAGGAACCCAATGATATGGAAAATTAAGCTCTAGCCAGATAGTGACCTCTCGATAGGAATCAATTTCTATATATGAAAAAAAATCTAACTTAAAAGAACAGTCGTGCTATTTTATAATCTATCCTGAATTTAGAAATACCCAGTAAACTAGGGTAATAAAACATACAAAAATGGAACTAGTGAAATTGTTTACTTAGATAGTGTACTTCTTTACCATGAAGGCAATATAGGTTCAAGTCCACTTCCCACCAAATTCAAGCAAGCTTCAGTGCTGTAGTCTCTTTCACTTCTCTATGCTTTTCTGTCTCTATCTTAAAAAAAAAAAAAAATATATATATATATATATATACATACATATAAACTGTCCAAACAACTGATTTTCATTCTGTTGTTATTTTACCAAGTTAGTCATTTTTCTTTCTCAGATCTACTTCCTTGGGTAACCTATCAAGTATCAAAAGTACAACTTTACTTACAAAGGTAATAAAAGAATATATTCCTAAGCCATTTCATACTGGTGCTAGGAAGTGGAGGGGAAGAGAGAGAGAGAGACAACTGTATTCTTGCCTCTTAAAAGCATCACACATTACCATGTACAAGGATCTGGGTTCAAGCCCCAGTTCCTGCATAGAAGAGGGTGGTTTCATGATCTGTAGAGCAGTGCTGCAGTGTCACTTGTCTCTGTATCTCTTGTAAATAAATATTTTTTTAAATTATAAAAATGATAACAAACCATCTCACACTCAAACAATATACCAAGGACTAAATCTAAGTACAGTACCCATCAATTAAAAAAAAAAAAAGCAGTACAAAACATAACAGGAAGCTGGGTTTTTGTAAAGCAATGGTCATAGCATACCAAGAACCTATTAACTCTCCAGGTGCTTGATATGGCTCTAGACAGATACCTGCTAAATTAATACATATAATTAATTAGATATTTTATTGTCTTTTATTACAGATAAATTAACATCTATACTCTTTGTTATTATTGGACAGAGACAGATAAATTGAGAGAGGGGAAGATAGAGAATGAGAGAGACAGAAAGTCAACTGCAGCCCTGCTTCACCACTTGTGAAGCTTTCCCTCTGCAGGTGAGAACCAGGGGCTTGAGCCTGGTCTGCCACCACCTGGCCCCCAAAATTTATACTCTCTCTTTTTTTTTTTTTTTTCAAAATCTATACTCTTAACCACAATCAAGTAGACTCTGTTTCTCTTGCCTTCGTTTTACATCTTTCCTCCACCAGAACAATCTTCTGGACTCATTTGAAGCGATGATATGTCAAATTCTTTTCTTTTCTTTCTTTCTTTCTTTCTTTCTTTCTTTCTTTCTTTCTTTCTTTCTTTCTTTTTTTTTGCCTCCAGGGTTATCACTGGGGCTCAGTGCCTGCACTACGAATCCACTGCACCTGGAGGTTATTTTTCCCATTTTGTTGCACTTGTTATTGTTATTGTTGTCATAGATGTTGTTATGTTATTGTTGTCATAGATGTTGTTATGTTATTGTTGTCATAGATGTTGTTATGTTATTGTTGTCATAGATGTTGTTATTGTTGGATAGGACAGAAAGAAATCGAGAGAGGAAGGGAAGACAGAGAGGAGGAAAGAAAGACAGACACATGCAAACCTGCTTCATTGCTTGTGAAGTGACCCCCTGCAGGTGGGGAGCTGGGGGCTATAACTAGGATCCTTATTCTGGCCCTTGTTCTTTGTGCCATATGCGCTTAACTCACTGTGCTACTGCTCAGCCCTCTATCAAATTCTTTTCTTATCAGAGCCTCCTTACATGTTGTTCCTTCTCCCCAGAATTCTTTCCATCATGCCTCCTTCTTCCACAAATTACCGGGTTCTCTATGTATCGAAGTCTTAATCTTTATGTGTCTTTGTAAAGTTATTTTTCTAAAGATAACTTCCCATCCTACCCTAAGAAGTCATCTACCACTCTGTCTTGATTCACAGACATGCTCAGGCATCTTGTTTCCTTTTCTCTCTCCCTGTGCTAAGCACAATTACAAATTCAAACTTCATTACTTATTTTGCTCTATCATCCTCCATAGACTGTGTCTCATGTTAACACAAGTTTAATATTCCCCTTGTAGCTTCACAACATTCTCATATAGTAGATACTCAACAAGTGGCTGATGAGTAAATGAGTAGATAACTCACTTTTCTTAAAACAAAGCCATTAATTTCTCAAGGCTGTTTTAAGTATATACAATAGTCTCTGTGTGATTAGTTCTCTATATTCAGGACATAGATTTTTGGTTCTAATTCAAAGTCAAAATTCATTAAGTGATATGTTCATTCTTCACTGAGTTGTGCAAAGCCATGCAATGTTACAC